>NC_056734.1:820708663-820958663 GCF_019279795.1 Protopterus annectens | reverse complement strand
AAAAATTAGCAATTTTGTCTATAAACCATAGAGCATCAAATAAATACATTCTATGTGTTCTCAAGTTATAAAAATTGCATGTCATCAAATAAATACAGATCTTCGGCAGCTTTCATAATATAACATCTGGAGCATCAAATGAAATTCACTCACATGTATTCACTTAATGTGAACACATCTCATTGTAACCAAGGGCTTGAGGTGCTGAAACAACTGAAATAATGAAACAGCTACAAGGGGAACAATGTCTGTTTGTAAACCAAAAATCATAATAGAATAAACTTAAATATTAGACTGGTATTAGTGAAAACACACAATAAAACTTGTAGTCAGTGGTTTCTTTCAGATCAAAAAATGACGTTTGAAACCAATTAAAACATGTGAATACTTTGTAGAATACAGAAAAATTCATTCAGTCAAGTATTATTGTGTTAATTTGACCAATCAGAAATGCTATAGACAGCAAATCAACGCATCAACTGCAATATGGCTCTCCAACTATGTAAATGGCGTATTCTCTCAATAACGTGATGGATTACACAATTTCAGCCAATCAAAACTTGCCCAGTCATTTGTGAACAAATGATGTATTATTAAATATCCATTCATACATAATAAAAGGTGCATAAAACAAAATAAAGCAATAAACGTATTCATAACCTGACTAATAATATCAATCAGAAACATCTTCTATTCAAATAACCTAAAAGACATAATCTGATGAATGTAGCTAGCTCATAAGATATGGCTATCAGTTCAAGACACATACAAACATATATGGCCTGAGGCCAATTCATGATAAACGTATTGCATAATATCAATCATCTTTCTAATGGCCAAAAATCAAATATTAAAGTATTATGCTATGGTAGCAATCATAATCTTAACAGGCCAATAAGATATACAATATTGACAGATATCAAACATATAGTTAAGCTAACATATGCAATGTAGACTTTCCTCCATTTATAGTTTACACATCCACATTCAGAGATTGATGCAGTCAGTCAAATGAAAATAATAAGTCAGGTAAAGCTATTAATCATGCAACTTTATCTAGATGGGTTAGCTTTCCTTTGCAGTTTTCTTCCTTTCAAAACTGGTTTTATAGAGAAGTTGGCATTTAAGCCTGGAGATATATAAGTTTGTAGTGCAGCTATCCAATTTGTTTCACATAATTCAGTATTAAACATCATGTCTCCACCCCTAACACTGGGGATTAAGAATTGTATGGCCATAAAAGAAAAAGTGTGTGAAAGATGATCTACTATATTATCCTTATAAAGCGGATTCTTGAGGTCTTTTAGTTTAATGTCACTGACATGCTTCCGAATCCTCTCACAGAACTATTGGTCAGTTTTTCTACATAATAACTGGTACAAGATGTACAGGTAGCAATATACACAAGGTGTTTTCTCGTGCAGGTTGCAAATTGCTTACACTGATGTCTTGTACCAAATGTGGGATATATAAAAGTATCTGTTTAATTGATGTACTTGCAACATGAACAATGATTGCATGGATAAGTACCATACCATTCATTCCACATTAAGTTCTTTCTAGGATAACACAAAAGTTGTTTGAGATTCTTATTTCTCCGGAATTCAAACAATAGTTTATTGCCAACAACATCCCTCAATTTAGGATCAGATTGTAATATCTTCCAGTTTCGTCTTATAATATCACATATGTGGCTTGTATCACTCAAATATGTAAGTATAATTCTGTTGATTCTTAACAGGTTTTAAGTGTCATTGTTCCTCCTCTCTAGAGTAAAATCATTACTCTGAAAGTAAGGTCACGCTTTATTATCTCTAATATATTTTGCTTGCTCTAAATCTCCCTCAGCTTCTTTTTAGCCATATCCACATTGTAGTAATTCTGTACCCATCTGCTCTGTGGTGTTATAAAAATCATCATCCTTAGTGGATATCCTAGATATCCTAGATATCTGATTCATGATTAAATTAGAATATATATGTTGAGGGTGCATACTATCCTTGTGTAAAAAGTTATTTTTCCTTCAGGGTTTTTGTAAAGACTGGAATTGATTGTGCCATCATCTCCTTTATGAAGCTTCACATCTCGGAAATCTATCTCAACAGGAGAATATTGTATGGTGAACTCTAAAAAATGTGTGGTTGTATGTAACTCTTTTAGATCATTCATAGTATGATCTCAGATGAAAAAGACATGATCAACAAATCTTGCATAGAATTTTATGGCTGTGGAAAATACATTGGTGTGATTAAATACATACTGATGCTTCCAATGTCATATGCCAGTACCAAATTCGCATAAGAGTTAGCACAGGGTGTACCCATAGCCACACCCCATTTTTGCCAGTAGATGTCATTGTTAAACATAAAAACATTGTTATTTAATATAATGTCCAATAGCTCACAGATCTGTCTTACTTTCAATTCATCGGTGTTCGTATGTGTTAAAAGATAATGCTTCACATGTTCAATTGCCTCCTTGTTTAGTATTATGATAAAGAGGTTTTTCACATCTAAAGTCATTGTGTAGTATGATTTTAAATATTCTCCTTCTCTCGTGTATTGAAATAATGTCTGTAGAAACTATTTTGTGTCTTTAATTGATTTTATCCCTGCCAGTATCAGTTTCAATTGATTTTCAATATATATTGAAAGGGGCTCTGTCATCCATCTACTTCCTACTATAATTGGTCTCAGTGGTGGATTTTTAAGGTCTTTATGTACCTGAGGAAGCTCATTAATTGTTGGAATAGGAGGATTTTCAGCTATAAAATAGTTATATAAAGACTGTGTGATCATGTTGTCTTGAAACATAGTTGCCAGTTTCACTTTGACCTTATTAATCATAGCATTGACAAAAACTTTATTGGTCAAAGTATATGTTTCATTGTCATTAAGTAGGAGCTTCATTTTGTAATTTTAATCAAAAATGTCCATTACCACTAAACCACCTCCTTTATCTGCTGGTCTCACTATAATGTTTCTGTCATCAATAAGTTCACGTAATGCATCTTTTTCTTCTTTATTCATGTTGTGAAAATATCTTCTTTTAAGATGCAAACATTCTGCCATTTCCATTTCACATACTTGAATAAAAGTATCCAAAACTGGTGAGTTTTGAGGAAGAAACATACTAGGTTTATGAAAAATGTCATCTGAACATATTTTATCATTAGAGAACAGAGTTCGAAGCATTATATTCTGGCCAAACATCTGTAGACTAAGTGCCTCTTCATTTAATTTAGTTTGAGTTGCTGGACCAAAACTAAAACCTTTATTCAACACTTGCTTCTGTTCTTCAGTTAATACTTTACTAGAAAGATTGAAAATTAAATCAGTCACCTCTGATGACTTTTTTTAGATGTTCTTTCCAGTCTGAGGATAGTCTCCTTTTCCTCCTTTTTGTACTGGTTGAACGTATTCGATCTACCTGCCTCCTGACTGGAATCTGAAAAGGGGGCTGTGGAAATGACTTCACATTATTGTTATCTTTTGATATGGCCCCTAATGCAGATTCTTTATGCGATTATATAATTTCATTTTGAACATTCACATCATAAGTCTTACTTAAATCTACTCCATTGGACGTATTTACATTCTGTTCCTTAACATTGTCTTTTGATTGCTCTCTCATACCTTTTATTGTTGGGAACATTTTGAGTGAGGCCATGTAAAAATGTGGCCATTTTTAAAGTCTTGATAGTCCCTGGGTGACTTGTTAGATTTTATTCTTTCTAACTTTATATCATAGAGGGGCACATTTAAATATAATTCATCCATTTAGTAATAATATTTTGTTTCGTTGATAGCCGATTTGAGCAATCTTTGATTGGCTTAGAATACGCATTTAATTATTTGATTGGGAGAGTAATCTGCATGTATGATTAATGACTTGTACTGCATCCAAAGGATTATACTTTGATTTGAAAGAAACCATGGAGTATAAGTTATATTAAGTATTTCCACTAACACCAATTTACTATTTAAGTTTATTTAGTCAATGTGTTTTGCTTTGATTCTATGATTAGGTATATAACAATAATATTTTGTTTCACTGATAGCAAATTTAAGTAATTTCTGATTGGCTTATAATATGCATTGAATTACTTGATTGGGAGAGTATTCTGCATATATGATTAGTGGTTTGTATTGCATCCAAAGCATTGACTGGATGTAGGGTGAGATTTTTCTATTGGATGAGGGTATGCATTATGTTATCTGATTGGTAGAATGTATTATCCCGATGACTGGAAAGTCACATTGGCCCAGATGTGTGTGTGTGTGTGTGTGTGTGTGTGTGTGTGTGTGTGTGTGTGTGTGTGTGTGTGTGTGTGTGTGCGTGTGTGTGTGTGTATATATATATATATATATATATATATATATATATATATATATATATATATATATATATATATACACACATATGGGTCTACTTCACTTCACCAAAATCCCATTTCACTGAATCTCATTTCACTGACAGCTTACTATGCTACATTTCACGAGACTAAATGGGAAACCAAAAACAAACAAACTCACAAAAGTAAAGCCTTCATCCTTCCACAACTTAAAAACTACTTATTTATCCTCTTAACAGAAAACATGCAATATAAAACCAAACTAATATACCCTTTATTGCCTCACAGTACTCTACACATTGCCACATCAAGTCTATAGCTTACAATTGAGTGAAATGAGATTCAGTGAAATGAATTTTCAGTAATTTGAACTTTAGTTGATTTGGTCTCAGTGAACTGGGAAACGGCTTGCCCCATTATTATGCCTTTCAGTATACATTCCATCTGCAATTAGTGTATTGCACCTAGTAACAAGATGTGCGACTGTTTCTACTTCTATTTTGCAAAATATGCATTTGTCTGTTTTTTCTACACATTCAATAGACTTTGTAAACCACAGTGTACGTAGCCCAATATCCTGAGTCACCAATATTAACCTTTCATCTTTTGTTTTAAAGTCACCCACTTCTCTTTAACCATTCCTGCATTTGATCCTGACTGACATGAGGTTGTTTCAAGCATTTTCTGTACTTGCAGCTATATTTATGCATTTTCCACATTTCTTGCCTTCTCATATGATCATTTACCTTATATTGTTTTGTTTGCTTTTGGGCACATTCAGTCGCTGGCTAATTTTTATCTACTTCTGGTTTGATTTCCATTCTTGTTTGACAGCGATATGCTTTGTGCTGAGCTAAGCAGGGAAGTCACCTTAGACTTATTCTTCTCATGTTTTAAAATTTTCACTATGTTTGGGTCTTGTGAGGTCAGCAGAGCAGATATGTATGCAATCCTATGACTGCAGATCTGTACATTTAATTATTTTGCATGTGGCACATACCGCCTTCAGAATGGAGAATGTATAATCTTGGTATACATTGATTTTTATAAATCATTTGATAAGCATGAAGCATCTTTCTTGTTTACCTTTCCCACTGATGCAATACCTTTTGGAGCCAGTCCATCACTCCAAAACTATTAGTTAGGACAGGAAGAGCAAATTGGTTTATAGCTTGGACTTTGATCCTAGATGTCAAAGTTGTCATTAGTATTAATTTTAGTCTTCTAAAATATTCCTTACTAAGTTTTATTTACATTTGTTCATATTTTATTGTTGATTCTTCATCAGTTTCCAAATATTTATGCACTCCCTCTTGGGTTCCGGCGTGTAGATTACGAGACGATTGCCCACGAGCTACAATGCCGAAACAAGAAGGCCGCGGCACCACTAGACCGTAGAGCAGTGCGGCCGAAAGGAAGATACGCCATTGGAACCCACGTCAGTGGGAAAACAAAAAAACAGAGACAACCCCTAAAGCAGCTACGCGGGCTGCACACCGACACTGTAAAGAGGCGCGGAATGCCAACAACACGTTAAGCCAAATAAAAGCAAGTAAATCTATAAAACCACAACCGCTCCACATGTACACACAAAGCACACAAATAAGTAAGTAAAGTAAAGCAACATACCTGTAGATCACCAGAAATCTTCACAAACCTGCACACTAAATACTCCCAGGAAGCAAGTAGTATAATCCATAGTAGCTGCAGCTGCAGCAGAGTGTATGTACATGCGCATTTTCAGATAGCAAGTCCCTGCCAATACAGTCTACCAGTATATAATAGCACAAACAGCCCTGAGCTATGCAGAATATATGTAACCTAAATACCACACATATGTGGATATCCAGAAGTGTAGTGCAACCGACAAATGAGTTTCAGACTTCATACCCCTCAGAAAGCACAAGCTACTGTAAGACCTGTTGGTGTAACAGCAACCAAGTATGTCACATCATGATAGACATATTGTGTCAGTGAGTACCACTGTTGTGAATATTTCCATTTCATGCCCAACCCATAGTGATGGAGAGGCATGCATGCAACAAACAGCAACTGTTCTTCTAGTGCCCCCCTAGTGCAATGGCAGGTGGGAACATGGAACTCAGGCAAACACAGACTACCAAGCCAACAGCAGGGAATAAATATTGCAGTAGGAGAACACTGTCAGGCAGATGTAGCAACCCTACACCTAGTCCACAGCAGCATGTGTGTATTTCAGGGGCTGGCAAACCCATCAATTATTTGCTGGATCTGGGGTACAGAAGTATGCAGGCCCACATAGGCAAACAAGGGTGCAACACTGAATAACTTCCCTATGTAACCTCTGTCACTGAAACTGAGACTAGGCCCCACACCCTGATTGGCCGGCAGGAACAGCTGGGAGTTAAAGGGGACCTGTTCTGTACACATAGAAAGTGTGTTGCAAGCAAGTCATGTAGATGCCTACCACACTACAAGCACTTGTCAGCCCCATGGCTGTGTGAACTGCACATAGTGAAACCCTAGCAGAATGGGTAGTCAGAGCAAGGTGGAGTACAGACAGCTGCACAGGGAACTGTGGCAGGCAGCGCTAAAACACAGGGTACAACACAGGGCGGTGTACAGCAAGTATTCTAACATCTGATAGTGACTTGTACCAGTGACATGTCTACATCCTGTTCCCAGCTACACTGGCCATGATGGATACTGAGAGGCCATCAACAAGTGGCGTTACCATGATGGAATCTATGTACCTGTATAGCCCTGGTCAGCTTGGCAACAGATACAGCACAGTGCCCAGCAAATGGGGCAAACCAATGCTAGTAGTGGAGGGATACCTCTACCATTTGGAGCATGAAGTACCACCTAAATGGTACTGGGCATATATCGAGCGGAGAGTACAGGCCTACAAAGGTCGTGCCATCACTGTTCATCAGGATGAGGGGGAGGAACTGCTTAAATCACTGCCACACCAGCACGGGCCAGATGTAACAATAGCCCAGGTGGCTACACTGCGAGCAGAACTGCAGCAGAGGGCAGTAACCGGCAATGACTTGCCAAGCTTAGTACTGCAGAGTGTCCTAAGCTCAGCGGATGATAATGTACTACAAGAGATGCCTTGCCGTGCCACCCTGCATCATAGCATAACCAGGGTATGGCAGAGGGCACGGGCATCCATGACCACACCTCCAGTAACACTCACAGATATTGATGTCAGCCAGTATCCACTCCGTAGTGGCAGCTTTATCCTCCGTAGAAGGTCTGATATGGATGGGACTGATTCCTTGGTTATACATACAACGTCACAGAATCTGACTGATCTGTGCAGATCTGACATCATTCTTGGGGATGGCAGCTTCCCTACACGGGCTGATATATGTTGCCAGCTGTATACATTACATGGCTGTATTGGCACCCCCACCTCAACAAGGATTGTCCCCCTGGTGTACTGTCTCATGACAAGGAAGTCAGAGTCTGCATACAACAGTATGTGGGAGATACTGAAGGGTATGGCTGCAGAACAGGGGTGCACCCTGGCTCCTCAGTATATTATGACTGATTTTGAGAAGGCAGCAATCCATGCCAGCCATAAGGCATTCCCTAAGAGTATTCTGAAGGGGTGCCTTTTCCATTTTGCACAGATCATTTGGTGCCAGATACAGCATCACCACCTTGTGGCTCTCTATGGTATGGACACTGCTTTCTCAATTGCCATAAACAAGCTAATTGCGTTGGCATTCTTACCAGTGGAAGATGTTGTCCCTGCATTTCTGGACATTGTGGCTACGTTACCTGACTGTGCACAGCCTATTGGCGTATTTCTGGATCATCATTATATGCGAGGCCGACCACACAAGTATGTATCCCACTGCTGTGCACAGCAATGACTGCCATCATCCTACCCTTTGAGGTTTTGGAATGTGTGTGATGTCTCTGACATGGACTTCCCACGGCCTAATAACCAGGTAGAGGCATGGCATCATTGGCTGAAGGTGTTACTGGGACGCCCTACTGTGCAGCTATCCGACCTTCTGTCTGTTCTGCAACAGGAACAGAACCTGACAGATACCCGACGAGAGTCTCTTTTGAGGGGGATGCCTGTGACACCACGTAGGAAGGCTATTGTTGTAAGGGAGCATCGTCTAAAGCACATATTGCAACATAAGTGTGACTACAGTGATGTGCAGGATTTTCTCCATGCTGTGGCACATTTCTATAAGTTATGATTATATCAGGGTTTAGTATGCACCAAACACTGCACACATCACTTTACATATTGTGTTAATAAAGGCTTTGCCCACAGCACACAGGTTTCACACTACCACTTTCATGCCCACTTGACATCCTATGCCAGGCACATGTTCCACTGACAGTTGCACATGGTGGTTTCTAGGGGGGTGTAGAGTGTATCACATAGGGGGTTTGTGTCTCCCACCTGTGGTTAGGGTACAGGGGGTTCCTCTATTCCCACAGGGAATTGTCTGCAGACATTTGTCACTGCAGCTAAACTGCCATACTGCCATGTGTCCACATCCAGCTGTCTCACAGTGGGGTGTCGCACCGCCTAGGTGCCTGAACCCCCTCCCTCTTTTATATCACATTTCTGTCCCAGAGTGATGTTTTCCCGGTGCTGCAGCTTTCCTGCTTTAAAGGTTGCTTTTGCAAATGTATTT
Source organism: Protopterus annectens (assembly GCF_019279795.1). Taxonomy (NCBI): domain Eukaryota; kingdom Metazoa; phylum Chordata; order Ceratodontiformes; family Protopteridae; genus Protopterus; species Protopterus annectens. The sequence continues at coordinate 820,949,657 of NC_056734.1, read as the reverse complement.
ATTTATTTGAAATTCATTGACTGAGATAGCCCAACTGGGCTATAGCCCTTTTTCAGCAGAGGCCCAGAGAGAAAAGTTCCACAGTGCAAATATAAAATACAATTACATGATAAAGTAATGTATAATACAATACATTTAGCAAAATATCAATTAACAGTATAAGTAAGTCAAAAGAGACTTTTGTACATTGTAATAAGTAAGGAAACAGATACTTGCAAAATGCAGCAAACACATATTAGGACTATTGGCAGAGAACAACTATACTGTTTCAAGCTATTTCTAATTGTAGTATGAAGGAGGTATAGAAATTAGGTTACAAGATAAGATAATGTATCATTTATTTATGTATAAGATAATTTAGCAAGACAAAATGACATTCTTATATCATCTGAGAAAGTTGTAACCACTTGCAGTTGTGGTTTCAGTTCCTTATTTGATGAAATATATAGTTTTAAATTATCCGCAAAAAGAAGATGAGAAGTCTTTATACTTTTTCATTTTTAGGGAGACAAATTGTAGCCATGGCCTAATCTGTTAAGTAGACAGCTTAATAGGTTAAGGGCAATACAAAAGAGCAGTGGTGACAGAGAGTCACCCCGGATTATCCCCCTTTGAATTGTTATCCCTGGAATAATAATTTATCTTTTATCATGGTTTAACTGCAAAGTGGTTTGCCACTTTTTCATGGTTGCTGTAATATAATCTTTCAGTGTAGGGTGTATCTTATACATTTTTAAGCACTGTTTTATCCATGAGTGGAATGTGGGATACTGTCACATGCTTTTTTGTAGTCTATCCATGCCATACTTAGATTCTTCACCTTTTTACAATTCTCCATTATGACTTTATTTAACAACAAATGATCCTTTATTCCATATAAACTCGATAACTATACTATACTACTATTACAGTAGCAGCCATATATATTCCACCAGGGGACAACATTCCCCTGATGGAAAATATACTCTCATATCTCTCCCAAAACATTCCTAATGAAACCAACCTTCTAGGGGATGTTAACATTAATTGGCTGAACCTCAACAATTCACAGTCGCCACATCATATTAATCTCTACAGATTTACACAGCCAATCTCCCAACCAACCCACACTAATAACTCACATTCTCCTAGCTCACTGATAGACTGGATACTAGTCTCTAATCCATGCAAATACCATAATCCAGAAACACTACTAGACCCTTGAGTGATCACTCACCTATAAAGTTACTCAGATATACCACCTATCTCCCAACGCCACACCGGATTATCACCTGGCGCAAACTCTCCAACTTTAGCCCAGATATGTTTTGTACCCTCCTCTCTAAAGTGGACTGGAACTGCTTAACACAGCTTCCACTAGATGAAGCAGTAGAAACCTTCAGCTCAACTTTTCTTAGCATTCTGAATTCTCTAGCTCCACCCAGAAAAGTTTGTGTAAAAACAAATATTTCTCCCTGGCTATCTAAAACCACCCGAACCCTCATGAAAACTAGGGATAAAGCTTGGAAAATATGGGTGCAAACCAAATGCCTAACTAACTTACAAAAGTACAAAGAACTAAGAAATCAAACTAAAAAAATCATCAACAAAGACAAAAAAGATTTCTATTATAATCCCCAACTACATTTAAGTCTAATCCCAAAAAATTCTGGAATGCATTAAACCACAGAATACACCCTGGCACTCCTACCTCACCTAATCCCTGTCCTGACAAGTCACCAGAAGAGACTGTCAATATCATCAATACGTACTTTATAGAAACAATTTCCAAACTATTTAACCCCAGCCACTCTGACAATAACACTTCCAACCCCCCTGAAACCCACTCAACTATCAACTCATTAAACGCCTTCTCACTCAAACCTGTCTCCACTTACAATATCAAAACTCTACTCTCTCAACTCAAACCATGCTCTGTATCTGCAAACAACATCCCTTCATATTTTCTCCATACTGCTGCACACTCCCTTGCTATCCCTGAATCTATCCTAATAAATTGCTCAATCTCTGAATCAACAGTTCCATTTATCTGGAAACAATTTTACACTCTTCCTATTCATAAAGGAGGTAATGCCATAGATATTGCTAACTTCAGACCAATTGCTATCCTCTCCCCTCTCTCTAAATTCCTAGAAAATGTGTACACAAGCCAGTTATGCACTACCTCTTAGAGGAAAACTTGCTCACTCCCACACAGCATGGTTTTCGCCCCAAGCATAGTACCACCACAGCTCTACTATCCTTTCTAAATACCATTACCCAAGCCAAAGACTATCATAAACACATATCTTGCCTATTTCTTGACTTCTCAAAAGCTTTCGACACTGTCTCACACTCTGCTACTTAAACTCATTAACCTTAACTCCTCCCCAGACACAGTCACATGGTTCTCTAGCTATCTCTCTGACAGACTGCAGTCAGTGAGATGGGACAGTGTACTGTCTACCTCCCTTCCTGTTAGTACAGGTGTCCCACAAGGATCCATTCTTGGACCACTACTCTTTAATATTTTCACCAATACACTTTACTCCTCTTGTCCTCAGTCAAATATAGTCCAATACACAGCTGACTCTCCAGTCATCACTATTGCAATTCACCTTCTGAACTCCTTTCAACTACCCAGGCTTCCTTTAACTCACTAGAAGCACGGCTCACAAATAACCAACTCATTCTTAACCCTACAAAAACAAGATTGCTACATTTTCTCCCTAAAACTAGTAACAACATCAAGACATCCTTTTCCATAATGTCCCTAAACTATACTCCCGTAAAAGTTGAATCAAGCACAAAACTACTTGGCATTACCATTGATAATCAACTAAAATTTGATTTACACATTTACAACTGTATCAAAAAAACCCATCAAATTCCTCAAAACAGAAGCTAGAATTACTCTTACTCATACGTACCTTCTACCATGTTTAACTTACTGTTCCCAAATACTCACTAATCTAAATACATCCCTACTTACCAAACTGGAATCAACCTATCATAAGATAGCAAGATTTTCTGCTCCACAAACATATAAATCTCACCACTGTCTCTCCCTAAAATACCTAAACTGGCTAGAACTACCTCACCTGCTTCTTCAATCTCAGCTGCAAATCATTCACTCCATTCTATATCAGTCATCCTTCTGCCCTGCTCTAGCACCTCTCATCTCTAACTATTGCCCTACCAGGCATCTCCAAAGCGCAACCCAAGATCTGTTAAAGGTTCATAAACCCAATTCCAAGGCAGGCTGTAATCTATTTAGCGATCATCCCTCTATTGCATGGAACAAACTCCCACTAGAAATAAGGAACCTTACTCACCCCAAACAATTTAAATTAGCTACCAAAGACTACTTTAAAAAACACTGGACCTGCCACTGTTCACAACCACCTTGACCACAACCAACTCTCTGAAATGTAATAACAATTACTCACCACCTAACATAATAACTTACTCCCTTTACTTCCTAAGAAATTCTCCTAAAGAATTGTCTATACTCTGTTTAATATTGTTAGATAGCCTAACCTACTGAAACTAAAACAATTAACTTCCTATGTGTTACACTTTTTATCTTTTTTGATTTGTATTCTTTAATCTTGCCAACTACTTTACCAGAATGGTAACCTTTTGTATATTGCTATGAGTGTAAAATCTGTTATTAAATTGCTCTCTATATTGGAGCTTTTCTTCCTGGGCCTCCACTGAAAAAGGGCTTTAGCTCAGTCAGACACTCCCGGTCAACAAATGTAAAATAAATAAAATAAATAAATATGACTTCCATTTGCAACCGTTTTGTTCAATTGCCATGACAGAGTTTTCTTCTAAATGACTATAAACTCTGTCAGCATCAATTCCAGTGTATAGTTTGTACATGGTCGGAAGTCAAGTTATCAGCCTATAGTTTTTTAGGATAACTTGCAGCTTCTGTCTTAAGGGGAAATACTGTTTTCCTGTTGTTAATAGGTTGCTATCTGTTTGGGGTGTACATATAAATAGTTCTTAGTCATAGCTAAATTTTCATGTAAAGATGTTAATACTTTTAGCCAAAAGTTAGGTACTGCATCTGAGACTGGGCTTCTCCGGTTAGGAGCTTTTCTTAAATTTGTTTCAATTTTTCTGGCCATTACTTTATCCCATTTCTTATCTTGTACATTTGAACTTCTTATTCTTTCTTTTACTTCTTCTATCCATTCATCATCTTTGTTATGTTCCACAGGATCTTTACAGATATCTCTCCAAAATGTATCTATTTTTTTCTTTTTTTTTTTTTGGTGGTGTTTCAACTCCTTTTGCCTTGTTTCCCAATTCTATTCTCTATAATACTTTTTTTGGGTCATCAATAAATTGCTTATTTTATACTTTTCATTTATTTTATCTGCATATTTTTTTTTTTAGTTTTTCTGCCTGTGCTGGTATTTTTAGTTTATTATTTGAAATATTACACAATAGATCCTGATTTGTTCTGATACTACACATTGTACTTATCACATCTATCTTTCTCAGTATTTTTTTTTTTATTTATTCCCTCATCTGTACTGTTCCAACAGTGACAGTTCTTATCTTGCTTTATACTTTTCTCTATTCGATATTTCCATGATGGCATTTTATTTCTCCCCTTCCTTTCCCTGACTGCCTTGTGTTTTTGTGGTAAGACTTTATTTGTTATTAATTTATCTGCACGGTAATATATCCTATTTACTTATATTATGTCACATGAGTTTCTATGAACAATCCTGAGTACTGTATTCATTTGTTTTATTAAACTGCTAACATTTTGGGTCTTATTGACTTTCTGTAGTCTATTTCTTTCATTGATCTTAATATATCTATCTATCTCTGTTAAATCAAGCAACTCTTCCCTTAGATCATTTTCTTTTAAACTGAGGGCACATTCATTGTTCTCCATTTCCTGCGGGCATTCTACAGAAACCTCTAGAGCATCTTCCTGTGCCACATTATCTTCAGTTTCATCCTGTGACATCCATTGCTTTTTCATATGGGAACTCACTGGCCTATCTCTCCACAACAATGACTGTGTCAGAGTTGCCACAGGTTCCTGTTCCTTCTCTTGCTGTGCAACTCCAACTGAACTTTGTAGAGGTCTCCTACTTAAGGTTCTAAAGTATCTTCATATGGCAACTGATCAGATGTTTCCCATTCAACTGGTTTCTCCTTAATTTGGGGATCCATTAGTCTTTCCAGTAATGGTGTTATCAGAGTTAGAGTTTCTACGCTACCTCCTTCACTTAACAGGTAACCCATAACCTCAGTTTCTATTTCTTTAGCTTCTCCAATACTAATCCTCTTTTCTACTTTCCCTCTTTGTTTTCTTATTTTTTGTATTGTAAAATGTTCCATGTCTGGATGCCTTTGCCTGTATTTCCTCTTCAAATATCTTTGGTGCTGCTCTTTTTGTATTTATTAGTTTCACTATCTCCTTTGTATAAATATTACACCATATTAAGTCTCTTTTTTCCCCATGTCCATATTTCTTCTTCAGATGTCTCCTGCTCCTCCTGTTTTTCCTAATTTGTGGGACTCGTTTTCCATTATGCTGTGATATATCCTATGTTAGACTTTCTACACTAAATCCTTCACTTCACATGTATTCCATAATTTCAGCATCTATTCTTTTAACTTCTACTTTACTAATTGGTGATCTTGTTTTTTGGTATTGTGAAGTTTTCCTTATCTGGATGCCTTTGCCTGTATTTCTATTCAAATATCTTTGGGGCTGCCTTTTTTTGTATTGATTAATTTGACTTTCTCCTTTGCATAAATATTGCTCCATATCAGATATCTCTTTCTTTCCCATGTCCATATTCCTTTTTTATACCTTTCAAAAGTCTCTAGATTTTGTTCTTGATGTTTCTGCACTTTCTCAGTCACTTCTTTTTTTCCAAATGGCCCAAGATTTCTTGGTCTCTATAATGTTGTTCATGAATCTGTTGTATTAATACGCACACATTTGTATTTGAAGCTTTTGACAGTTTTTCTTTTGTAAGCATTTTTCTTTCCTCTAATTTCTCTCTTAAACTTTTTGTATATCTTCTGTCTTGAAATTCTGGGCTTCTTGCACCAACACTACATAATTTCTTTCTTATCCTGAATAGCCCACTTTATTATCTTTATGACTCCTTTTTGGCCTATCATTTTGCTGTGATTTTTGTAGACTGCTACTTCCTTCTATAACAGGGGAACCATCCTCCCCCTGGGCCTGGCCTTACCCATTGTAGGAATGTTTCCATGACTTGATTCTACACTGTCACGTCTTCCAGTCCTGGTACCTGTGTGCCTACCAGAATTTATATTTTTATTTTTTAAGCCACTTCAATCCACGATATATGCTATATAAAATACAGTGTGTATATCAGTGTCATCTTGGTGAGATTTTTTTAAAAACAGGATCCACCTCATGAAGCTACTTACTAAGACTTGAGGATGCATTCAGTTCTGGCAATACTACTCTCCTTTGCCTGCTGATTTTATCATCTCTCCATTTGGCACTGTTAATGTGGGTCCCTGGCGTATTAACCTAAGTTCATAAATTAGCAAAATTTATTTAGACTGACAAGGTGAGATATCAGTGACTTTTTAATGGTTTCATGTTGTCACATTGCCCTCATTTTGTCTTACCCCGAGTACCGTCTCACAGCGCCTCTGTGCTTACATCCGAGCACACTGTGAGATGGTAGTAATTGTATGCAGTTACAGCCGAGTCTCTTCCACAAGTGAATCCAACTTTACAGCCATATTGTAGCTCCATAGTTAAAAATATAAGTTGAAAAAGTACCTGAACTTTTTCAGGTACTTTCTCAACTTAGATTTCAGCGTGGAGCTACCTGATGTTTATATTTGACTTTTTGGACAAAAACTGCACTAAGTACAAGAAACTGCAGTAAGGCAGTTCTCCATGCAATGCAAGTGTTTGTCTGTTTTGTCTGCATTTCTGTTTAGTAGTGTGTTTGTGTGTGTGTATGTGTGTGTGTGTGTGTGTGTGTGTGTGTGTGTGTGTGTGTGTGTGTGTGTGTGTGTGTGTGTGTGTGTGTGTGTGTGTGTTTTCCCGGTCATAACTCAGATTGTACTTAAAATGACAACTACGAGATGATACACTTTATTTTTGTCTCTCTGTTCTCTTACTTTCCCCTGTCTGTCGATCCCTCTAGTAAAATAATCACTAAGGCAAGGCAAAGCATTTATTTCATCATTTTTTGGTGATTTCTGTAGTACAGCTAGCTGTCTTTCTTATAATGTTACTCTCACAATGACAAATTGCCCATCATTCATGCCCTCTGTAAAATTATGCACACCGTCTTTTAGTATTTGAGCAAGAATAGAAGCTGTCGGACCTGCAATCCTTCTCTTCATCCAGTCTTTCTATCTACAAAAAAACCCTCTCACTAAAGAGCAGAAATAATATGCTGCAGGACGTCTGTTTGCTGAAGGAACAAACGCCCTTAACAGGATTGCTGTAGACCTTGCAACTGAAATTGATTGATTTTCTTTTTCTTCATTTTTTTTAAGTAACTGTTGCTGTTTTTGTGGTGATTGTTTTTTTCATAACTTGTAATAGTGTTTGTGAGTGGTTGTGGATCGTACTATTTTATTTTTTTTGAAAGAGGGTTGAACAGACGTTCCAATAGTAGTTAACTCATTATAGCAAGTGTGTATGTGCTCCGAAAAGTGCTGGGTTGAGTAGATTAGGATGAGATTCAGTGTCAACATTTTAAGAGCATACACGAAATAACCGTTAACGGGGCAGCACACAAATCTAATCTTATACAAACACTCATTTATGTTTTATTTCATTTCCAACTTTGGTAATGCCTTGAAATTCAAACTTCTTTAGTTCCAGTTGTCATTGCTGCGAGTTATACTACTCACCACATTATTTTTATCATACGAACCATTTTATTATTCTGTCAGGGATTGTAAACATGAAATAAATTAACTTTTAAAATAATTGCTTACTCTTTCCATTATTATCGTGCATACTTTTAGAATGTGGCCAGTTATAAACTCATTTGTGCATTAAGTAAAACTAGGGCATCACTAGCTATTGTAGTAAAGATAATGCTCAGTGAAAACCACAATGTATTTTGTAAAATTTTGCCTTGTTTCTTCTCGGAGTGGGACTGATTTTGTCTGAAGTCAGTGCCGTTGGTACAGTTTCAGAAATATTCCATTACTTCATACATAGGGTGTAAATACCACAGGTTAAAAATGTGAGAAAATAAGGAAGTGCTCCTGTTTCCCACCATCTTCTGATGTCTAATGGTGAGTGTGTTCACATTTGTTATGCTGAGACATCTGTCATCCTGCGCACACTGAAAATGGTGACAAAGGGGGTTGAAAATTAGGAACATGTGTTGAAAATGTGAACTGCAAAGTGGGAGAAAGGGCTTCAAAAAATAGGAACATCGGGTGAAAATGTGAACATTATTTATGATACAATTTGCAGGCAGTTTTACGTCTAGACTTCCCGGTAACATTTGTTTGGCAATGACTGCTGCCCTGTTAATGGAAAGGTACCCTGTATCGCAGATAATTTATTGGGCAATTGTATGATGTCTGTTTGTACTTAAATGTCTACAGCACTCATTCAACCACGTCTAATACATTTCTTTCATGTATTCTCTTCCCCTGTATACTTCCCCAGAGTTCATTTTAGTTTTATACCTGCGTGATTGATTCTCATTATGCGGTTTACAGGAGTATTTACATTTTTAAAGAACATCTATGGCTTCGACCCCATTTTCTGCCTTGTCCCTTGGTAAATTATTGAGCTAAATCACAAAGTATTTCAGACAGCTATTAATGCCAGATATATGAGTTCTGGAAATGTACGTTGACACCACCAAAGTTGTTGTTCTGCTAAATATCTAAATGAATTATAGTTTAGAATAACAGTTATCCCTGCTTTACAAATGATGGGCAGCACTTTTTTTTATATATAAAATACTTTTCTAGAAAGGCTCACCCAGACTCTGCTACACTTTGCTGTGAGGGAAAGGTTAGTTTGCTTTTTATTTGTTGTATTACTTTATTACCTTTTTCTATTTTGAATACTGTGATTTGTTTTATTTACCTTGTGTTTTACTTGTATTCTGCTTTTAACTGCATATTAAAACTTGAAAAGAGACCACCACTCTCTCTTGTGAGTCAGGCAGAAATTAGTACAAGTCAATAGAACAGGTCAGTTAAGTTAATCATCTGTGAACTGAGGGGGTGGAGCTAGGAACTAAACCTTCTATTTAAGGGGTAAAATAAAACATTTCAGAGCTTTACTAGAAAGGCTTACCCAGACTCTGCTACACTTTGCTGTGAGGGAAAGGTTAGTTTGCTTTTTATTTGTTGTATTACTTTATTGCCTTTTTCTATTTAGAATACTGTGATTTGTTTTATTTACCTTGTGTTTTACTTGTATTCTGCTTTTAACTCCATATTAAAACTTGAAAAGAGACCACAGCTCTGTCTCTTGTGAGTCAGGCAGAAATTTTGTCCCCACCCGGTTACTGTAGTATTCGTAAACACCACTGTCTTTCTAGTTGCCTTCCCCTTATGTTAATTTGACCATATGCCTCATTTCCTCCCTGTTTTTACTGGCTTGTGTGAGTAACCACAAAATTATCATTTTGTGAAATCACTCCCCTTCAACTATTTAAATTTATTGGCCATCCTACTGTATTACATAGTACCAGAATACAAAAGTGACCACCCCCTTTCAATCTATCTTGCTGTTTTAAAAATAGTGACTCTCCACTAAAACTTAACTTTTTAGACAGGTAAAACTTAAGTTACCTACTTTCACATTTAACTCCTCTAGTGCACACTGCAGTGTTTAGGATAAACATTTTTTTTTTCATCTTATCTTTAAGCATCCCTGTGACTAGCACTTGCTTTAAAACCTACTGGAAAGCACTAGGAATTCTTAAACAGATACAAGCAGTCAACTCTCCTTGTTAATAAGGAGAAATTAATCGTAGGCACTAAACAGCCTATAATTGCAAAGTACCTTGCTAAGGTAAGGGAAAACAGCTCTTGTACTTAACAAAAAAAAGCACCAAACCAGGCATGTCCAAGAGTCAGCTTCCGGTGATTTCTCCTGTCCACTTGGTGAATCTGGGCATACTGGGGCAATGCAGCAATTGCCTCATGTAGACAGACAACCCTCTCCTCCTACCACCCAACACTACAACCTGCAAGAGATGCACTTACATAGCCAAACTGGAAACAAAGCTCTCTCCACCCAAGATTGTGCTAGACAGTCAAGAGGAGAAGGTTAACACCCGTACTACACCTCAAGCAACACATAGCCCTTCTAAACCCACACCACCGACACCCACACATAGTAACACTAAACCCACATATGTGGAGGCCCTTAACAGTAACCTGCCCAAGCAACAAGGTCCTCTAAAGCTGAAACACAAACACCAATCACAACCAAAGTGTCACATAGTTCACAACACCAGTGTGCCACCCAACAACAACCCCTAAGGCAAGACAATGTACCCAACACTTTAGTCATAGGTGACTCTATAGTCAGGCACACTGATGTCCCACTCACCAGGCTGAACAAGGAGAAAATTACAGTCAGCTGCCTATCGGGTGCCAGGATCTGCCACATAATGCATGCACTCAAGTCACTCCACAACAAGTACAAATATGACTTTGTCATTGTCCATGCTGGAGTGAATGACTTGAGACATACCTCCCTGGACTACATGAAAAGAAACATGGAAGAGCTCTCGGATCAGTATCTGTCTGCCTGGGACGACATGATCGACAGACCACGATGCTTTGCCAGAGATGGTCTGCACCTGTCATCCCTGGATTCAGGTTACTGGCTAAGGCTCTTGCCACCCCTATAGTACCCTTTTTAGGCAAAGTTCAAAGGACAAAACTACCACCGTAACAGGTACACGCATGCAAAATCTGAAGGTAATGCTACTCAGTGGTAGAAGTCTAAACCTCAAAATGCACTCTCTCGAGGCACTCCTAAAAATGGAGAACATCGATATCTGTGCAGTAACTGAGACCTGGTTCAAGGCTCCAGAGAGCACCCCTGCAATACCAGGCTACAACTCTTACCACACTTTCTGGCCACCAAACCAGGACCAAAACACTAAAGGTGGAGGAGTGTCCATATTCAACAAGGATATTCACAACACCAGGCTAGTAGCCCAACACAATGCATTTGAAATTCTCCAGGTGCAACTAACACTAGGTAAGACTGCAATCCAAATTGCAGCTTGCTACAGATCCCCCACCATACCCCAAGATTCTAACTACATCTTTCTAAACATACTGGAAAATATTAAGATACAACCAAACACCCTAATACTGGGTGATTTCAATTACCCTGCCATTAACTGGGAAAACTACTCGTGTACCAACACCTTTGCCCAACGGTTCTTGGAATTCATAAATTCCGATGCCCTGGATCAACTAATCCTAAGTCCCACCAGGGGCTCAAATATCCTAGACATGGTCATTACCAACATGGGAAATCAATGCTCCACACCTGTGGGTACCCCCTCGTTGGTCAGGTCTGACCATAAGCTAATCACCCTTGGCATCCCCATCCCACCCCCACCCCCCAGGTAAGGAAACCTCTGTAAAAAAACTTCTCCAAAGCCAACTTCATGCTACTCAAGTCAGAAGTGACAAACTTCATGACACCCACACAGACAGGAACTGAAAGTTCGATTGTTGAATCCTACACTAAGGCACTGTACGAGCACATGCACTTGTGCATGAATCGTGCCATCCCCAATAGAACCAAGATGCTCTCCTTCAAAAAAAGGAAGCCAATCTGGTGGTCCCTTGCCATAAACAAATTTTACAACAAAAGGAAGAAACTGTTGCAGAAAAGAGGAAAATCCCAGGAAAATCCCAGGATGCAAAAAACACCCTTATCAGCCTCAGTAAGAAGCTGCAATCCCTCATAAAATCCTCCAAAGCTAGTTACGAAAATAAAATTGCCAAAGATTCCAAAGAGAACCACAAGGCATTCTATAGCTATGTCAAGAATCTAAATGGCAATGCTCAGATATGCTCTGAGCTACAACAGAATGACATTAAATATACTGATCCCAAGGATATTGCCAATATCCTGGCAGATCGATTCAGTGCAAACTTCACCCCCCCTCACCCCCTAAAGGGCCCATCTCAATAACGAAAGATTGCCAAATTCCGGTAATAACAGCCACATAGAGAAAAAAACGCACTCTCCAAAGCTAAGAATACAGCATCCATGGGACCAGACAACATCTCAGGCTGTGTACTACATGAACTACAGAATGAACTGGCACCTCATCTAAGTGTCACGTTTAATCATAGCCACACCTCAGGTTTCGTGCCCACCGAGTGGCGCACAGCTACAGTTATCCCACTCCACAAGGGGGATCCAACTTGGATCCACGGAACTACTGCCCCATCAGTATCACGTTTAATCATAACCTCACCTCAGGCTTCGTGCCCACTGAGTGGCGCACAGCTACAGTTATCCCACTCCACAAGGGGGATCCAACTTGGATCCCAGGAACTACTGCCCCATCAGTCTGACGAGCCAGATCTGCAAGGCCATGGAACATATTATCACGGAACTTATAAAGAAAGACATTGGCAACCTTCAAACACTGGACCACATGCAGTTTGGATTCATGAAGAGACGATCTTGTCTCCTGAACCTTATTGACTTCTTTGAATCAGTCTCCAGATCCATGGACAAGGGTAAGGTGGACCATACAACCTATCTGGACCTTGCCAAGGCCTTCAACACCATCCCCCACTCTGGAATCATAGATAAACTTACTAAGCTGGGCATTAATTGCTACATTACTCGATGGGTTGCCAACTGGCTTACTGACAGATCCCACATTGTAAAAGTAGCTGACTCCAAATCCAGCTCCAGACAAGTAACAAGTGGAGTACCTCAGGGTTCTGTCCTGCGACCACTCTTGTTTGGCATCTATGTCTCGGAAGTACAGGCCAACACTAAGGGACTCTGGATAACAAAGTTTGGAGATGACTGCAAACTGGGAGCCATTATTGAATCCCCAAATGATGTGGCTATTCTACAAAAGGGCCTTACAGAAACAGATGCTTGGTGCCAGAGCCATGAGCTCAAGCTCAATGCCAAGAAATGTATAGTTATCCCCTCTGGGAAAAAAACATGTAGCCGTGAATTAGAGATTACAAAGAATCACAGGCCTAAAGCAGATGCCCTATGCTGACCGTCTAAAACAACTCCACCTATACTCTGTCGCATATCGTCTACTCAGAGGCGATCTCTGCTTAATATACAAGGCCATGTCAAATCCAAAGCTGTTGGACATGCTACACTTAAAGAAATCCCAATCCCTCACAGACACACGCTCCAGGGATTTAAACTTCGTCATCACAATGAACAAAACATGCTGGAGGGATAGGTTCCTGACCAGAGACTCCCCAAACTCTGGAATAGCCTGTCCATACATGTCAAGCAGAGCGCCTCTTTGGCCCTCTTCAAAAGGAACCTTGATGATTGGATGGGAGATAGGAAATTCACCCCAGGGATCATGTCAGTCGCCCTGCTAGATAGGGGTCCAGGGAAGTAAATACTGTGGGAAGAAATAGCCAGGGAATTGTTATGGCTAGGCTTATATAGGCCCTAGGGCTGATAGCCTAGTACCAGCCTATGAACCTATGAACTTTATTATTTGTTTGCTTTGTGTGTACGTGTCTTGATTCAGGACATACTGCTGGTGACTTGAAACAGTCTTGTGAGGTTGTGATTACTAATTTTTAAAGCTGGAGTGCAAAGGTTTTTTTTTTTTATTACTTGGAAGGTTTAGATTGTCTGCCCTTTGTATGTATTCGCGTTGCTTGCAACATTTTTTAGTAGTAGCTTGGTAGTATCTTGGAATATTTGCAGCAATACCAATGCAGTCAAGATGGCCGGTTTCATAAGACATGTAATAGCATAGTATGCAATAACCTCATGACTCAGTCAACAGCAATTATTTTAGGTTCCTTCAGTGCAATAACCAACCATGCAGAAAGCTATCACTTCCTCCTCTTCGTGTGTATCAGAACCATATCTCTCTCTATGTTTGGGCTCTTTCCCCCCATTATTTCTAGCTTTGTTCAGAATATGCCTTTGTGTTGGTCAAAGATTTATGTAAGAAGTAATAAGTTCTCTGTACAATAATACTAAAATATTGCAGTGTTTTCATGTGTGGGGACCTGTGTATTGAGGGTGAAAGCAAAAACTAGGTTCCCATGTATATGGAAACCAAACAAAAACAACAGCATAAAACCTCCGCGCTGATGCTCGGTAACTGATTTTTCTGAAACAAATGTGCAAATTTTAAATGATACTAAAATAATGTACATGTCTACTGTAGTAGGGCCACCATCCTTTTCACAAGACAGTCATGCTATGGACATCTATGCCGGGAAAAAGAACGTGGTAAATGGTAAATATCTTGCTATTTTAGAAAGAGAAAATATTTCGAGTTCACACCAAGTACAAACCAATAGAACAACTCTTGGAGTCTTTGCTATTTTTTCCTTCGTTTTCGTGACACCAAGTTGGGACTGATGCAGAGTTTGGTTTGTTCTGCAAAGTCTCACATATCGGTAAAATACCTTAATTTGAACACATGAACAAGTGACAACCCCACTGCAGGAGCAAGAGCAATTCCTAGCATTTAATCCATGTTTGACATTGAATACTACCATAACTTTACCATGGCCGCTGTTTTCACGCCTGCACCAAGACATTTTATCAGTGTTATATTGAGTCGCTCGTGCAATTAGAATGTCTACCTCTAACCTCTTACTGCAAGAAATCTGGACAAAGCCCAACAAAATGGGAGGATGAAGGCTCACAAATAAGGATATATTTTAAATATTGCTCTTATAAACTTATAAAGTTGCTGGAGTAACAAGGTTTGTGTCAGCAGACATTTCTTGAGATATGTGAAGTCTTTTCTTTTCTAATATTCTATTCTATATTCTAATATAATTAACTGCACCCAGGTGCTGCAATGTTCAGAATTTTCATACATTCATAAGATGGTATCTACAAATGTCTTTTAACATGACAAATGTTTAGTTGCCCATAAATATGCTTGCAGCAATGAGTTGACATTGGAGCTTTTGTCCATTTTCATATGCTGTATAGTAATAAAAGGCAAAGTATCTTGACCTGAATTGTATATTCTGTACTGCTGGGTATGTGTTTGATTTAATTTAACTGTACTGTGATGCTTCGTTCAGAAGTTGTGTCACACTAGTAGGTGTTGTCACCTTATGTTGAAACCAAACTGCATTGTTCTTGTAGAAATTCCAATGCATATTTGTACAGTTATTAGAATTTTAGTTTTTTTACCATAGAGTTTGATGCAAAGGAAGAAATGTATACTTATACCGATATTTCTATTTATTTTATTCATTTTGTTGACTGACATAATGTGGTTGCGCTAAGTGCTACTTTTCAGCAGAGCCTGCAGGAGACAAGCTCAACAGGTAATCACAGTAACAAAAGTTACACCAACTACAGCTGCATAGCTCAACATTGATGTAGCATTAACATGCATACATCAATAAGCAGAACAGGTAACAAGCATATTTTAATATGTATATATAGATTAGGTGCAATAAATAGGTTATAGATGTGCACCTTACTTGCTGATGGTATGTTTTTGTTTGCATATGTAGATAATTTTAAATGAGAAACTTGACATATTGCTAGACTGTGGAGCAGTTTATCACATAACCTGGCAAGGTCCCATGTATCTGTTGTTAGAGCAGGCAGAACTGTGTTTTTATTTTAGGTGTTAGGTAGATAAATCCATTAGGCCCATTTGATTGTTAGCAGCTCTAACCTTTAATCCTGTATGCTATATTTGCAGATAAGTTTATGCTGTAATTAAAGAGTAGTAGATGGATAAAACATTGGGTGTAATTTAGTTTTTTTTTCCATCTTTGTTCTGTTATCATATATTTATATTTGTAGTTCTTTTCTTTTGTTTTGGGAAGCGTTTAGTTTTGGACATTGTGCATACCTCAACATTCTACTGAAGGGGTTGCTTGGGTGAAGTGTTCATGCTGGGAGTTGCACATACTAGGAAATGTTACTGAAGGCTTGTTTGTGGAAACGTTTCATTTTGGGTGCATGTATACCTGGACATAATTATGAGGATGTTGCTTGGGGAAATAATCCATTGTGTCTCAGAGAAGTGCTTGTGCATACATGGTCTCACTGCTGAAGTGACTGCTGGGTCAATTTGTGTCATTTTGGTGCTTGTGCATACAGAATGCAAACAACTGGAGGGGTTAATGGGTACATATAGAATGTCAGTCTGCAAATTACATTGGGTTACATCACTTCTGCTTGTATTATTCTATTTGTGATCATACTGCCTCAGTGAGATAAAGGTTATCACTAGGTGACTACTGACAGCATGAAGCTACCATATTTTTTGTGCATTTCTCCTGGCTTTGTCAGTCATGTGTGGAATTTAGGTGGGAGGAAGGGCTCAGTAATATCTAAGTGTTAAACTATTTGACTGAATGACTCAAGTCTTCTCCTTACTGATGATACTGAGTCTGTGTTACATAACAGCTGCACAATGTAATACAATGAATGCCTACTCAACAGGTTATTTGCAGCAATTATCACCTGTGTCTCAGCATGCATACCTTTGCAGTAATGAAAGGAAGGTCATTATCACATTTGCAATATGTGCAGTTACAATATAGCAGTGAATCATTATCACTTTTTTGGCAAAAGTTACCCACATAAGTAGAAGTCGTTATCACTTTGATGAATGCACAAGCCAGGTTGTGTTTTTTTCTCTGCTTGGAGTTATTGCAAGCAACCCCCTCTCATTCTTCATCAACTGCCTACCCTCCTAAACCCCTGATTTTTTCTTCCTGTATATATATATATATTTGTACACGTATGTATATGGATATATATGTATGTACATAATGTACTTGCACATATATACATGGTTCACACATATATATATATATATATATATATATATATATATATATATGTATGTATATATATATATATATATATATATATATATATATATATATATACACATATATATAATTTTGGTGATTGTGCATACCTCAGCATTTTCCTGAAGGGTTATTTGGGTGAATGTTTCATTTAGGGACACGTGTAACATGCACTAATGAAGATGTTGGTAGGGGAAATAATTCATTTGTGTACCAGGGAAGTGCTTGTGCATACATGGTCAGACTGCTGAAGATTGTAATACAGATATGGTGTAACAAGTATAGGTTATCTATAGCTCAGGTTTCAGTGATGGTTACAGATATATGCATACAACCATACATATACACATGTACACATACGCATGTGCACATGTATGAATGCAGTAAATTATGTAAACCATACAAGGTCATTGTCTTTTAATTGCCATTGTCTTTTCCCCACCTGTTTTTCCTGGGTCAGTCTTGGTCTTTTCACGTGTTGTCTTGCTGTAGTTCTCCACTCAGTCTCCCTCCCTTCAGGTGTAGTAAATGTATGTAGGTCAGGGTAGTAAGTGTATGAAGGTCAGGGCAGCAATTAGTAAGTTACTTCCGTCCCTCATCCCTTAGGTCCATTGCTGAATGGGCACATGTAAATGGAAAATGCAGAATGCTGGCATTGCATGCAATCGGGAGTCATTGCTGCTACCAGCAGTCTGAGTGGGTAGCCAGCACAGGTATAGGACACTTCAGACACCCACGACCTGAAGCCCCATGCCTGTCCTTGGAATATTAGTGGAATGGCGGTCCTTATCCTGCTTTTTCCATTTACATGTGCCCTTTCTGTGCCCCCTTGTCAGTCATTGTGTTTAATTTGGTGTTTTCACGGGTAGTAGGTATGTACCTCTGCAGTGTCATCACCACTTATGTACCTAATGCAAAGAATACTGCCCCTGTGGATAGGATGGGATATTTGGATGGGCTAACCTGGTAATACATATGTTGTTGTTGTGTCTTTCGGCTTTTCCCGGTTAGGGGTCGCCACAGCGGAACTCCGGTCCACTAATGATTGGCAGTAGATTTTTTACATGCCGAGTTGCCAGCCCTGATGCACAACCTTCAATGAAGTTGCACCCATTCACGCATGTCTCCATGCAGAAGACGCTCTAGCTGAGAATCGAACCGGACAGCGTCTTACTGTGAGGCGACAACGCTACCGCAGCACCACCACTGCCCATGCGGTAATGCATATGATATACATATTTATATAGTCTTCCAATACATCTGTCAAACATCAATAGTAATCTGTTTGCATTTTTTTTCCTGTGCAGGTTTGTCCACCTTCTGACACTGACATGGCTTCACGAGCAGAACGACAAGTGAGAGTGTGGGTATGTGGCCATTCCTACATTCACTGGGCTGCCAGCCATGCCTCTGAAACTGAAAACTGGTACAACTTGAGCTTCCCCACATCCAGTGTGAAGGTATACTGGACTGCAAGAAGAGGTATGCATTGGAGCGGAGTACTGCAGTTGTTGGAAGAGAAGTGTTCCATCTACCCTGAGACTGACATTCTTGTACTACACATTGGAGGGAATGATGTCATCAGTCAACCACTTGGAAGACTACGGTTTCAAATCATAGCAATTTTTGAACACCTGTAGTCGTGGTGGCCATGTTGTCATTTTGTGTGGTCTGTTATAATTCCTTGACAGATATGGAAAACAGCAAAAAATCAATGGGCAGCTGACAAGGCCAGATGTTTACAGAGTGGGTTCATGCATGGCTTGATGCACCGGGTCGGTGGATCTACAATCTGCCATGACAGCATCACCGTGGAAGATGTTCACCTGTTCAGAAGGAATGGCATTCATCTAACTGAAGAGGGCATTGCGTTGTTCTTGACTGACCTCCACAATGGCGTGAGGAGAGCTATGCAGGATTGGTAACATGCAGCTTGTGAGAAGAATGGAAAACATCCATGACCAAGTAGGACCAGTATAGTAAGTAAAACTCTATTATGAAATGTGTTGTGTAAAATATATTTTTCTGAATTTGGCAAACAACTGTGGTAAGGAGCTGGTGAGGATGCTGAGAAAGAACAACTGTTTCAGGACAGTGCTACCATGTACAATCTAATATGTCAGTGACCATCCCACAATACTTCTTTTTTTAGTCTGCTTTTATCAGGCATGTGTAGAGTTTAGATGACAGGAAGAGCGTACTAATACAGAACTTGATCCCTTAAGTCCATTGCTGAATGGACATATGTAAAGAGAAAAGGCATAGGTAAGGCAGACTGCTGACGCTGAAGGAGGTCATGAGACTGCAGGGTATCAGCTGTCTGAATGGGTAGCCAGCACAGCTATCAGACAGATCGGATGTCCTTGCCTGCCACTGAAGTCTCATGCCTGCCCTGGGTTCATTAGTGAAGTGGCAGTCCTTACCTTGCTTTTTCTCTTTACATGTACCCATTCAGCAGTATGTTGGCTACACCAAGAATGCGTATATTTACAATCATATGTGTCTACATGGTAAAACAACTGGTTCTGAATGCTGTACACATGTACAGATATCAGTTTTGTTAGGACTCAAGTTATGGAAATTATGATTTTGTTTTCATATTTCGGTAAATAACTTTGCAAGGGAGCATCTGAATGTGCTAGGTAATACCTCATTTTGAAGACAGTATTAATAGTTCCAACATGGTAAAAGAACTGTCCCTGTATGTTGTACACATGTACAGATATCAAAGTTTGTTTTGGACTTAAGTTATGGAAATTAGGATTTTTTTCATATTTTGCTAAATAACTTTGCAAGGGAGCATCTGAATGTGCTAAGTAATACCTCATTTTGAAGACAGTATTGCTGGTTCCAACATGATAAAATAATTGTGCCTGTATGTTGTACACATGTGCAGATATCAAGGTTTGTTTTGGAGTTAGGTTATGGAAATTATGATTTTTTCATATTTTGGTAAATAACTTTGCAAAGGAACATGTCAGTGTGCCAAGTAATATCTCATTTTGAAGGCAGTGTTACTCCTTACAACATGGTCAAACAACGGTGTCTGTGCACTGTATACATGTACAGATATCACAGTTTTAGTCTTGTAGGATTATGGAAATTATACATTTACAATACTTCTCATTATTATCCCCATATCTTTGCAAGGGAGCATGGTGATGACACAAATGATGCATTATTTTGAAGCTGACATTGAGATGCACAACTTCTACACTGATATGTAGGCTCTGTCTGTTACAGGTGATGAGATATTATGCTTTGTTTATTTATCAATTATGAGAAATGTTATATTAATCATATTTCTGTGAATATCTCCGTAAAGGAGCATCACACATTAATGGTTAAGGTATCATTTTAAAGCTGACATTCATACTAACAAATTAAATACAAATTGTATAGGTCTACATGGTACATTGACCTAGATATTGTGCTTTGCTTTTCCAAAAAGGTAAAAAATATGCAGAATTTCAACATTCATTGCCAAATATTTAATAATGACTTTGATACGCACTGTCAACATTTACACTGTTGGAAAGGTCAGTGTCTGAACAACTTTCGCACTTACATTTTTAGTCTAGCTCTTATAGTTAAAGAGTTATGAACATTTGTTTTCTGTATGGTATTACAAATAGATTTTCTGAAAATGAGCTCAGGCTGCACTGTTGTTCCTATGGTGGAATTAAGCAAGCAGCTTTTTCTGAGCTGCTTCAGAGTGAATGAGTTAAGTTTTATAAAAGTTTAGTGTGGCTACACTAATGCCCTAAGTCTCAAAAACAAGAAGGAGGAGACTGATTTTCTGATTGCACCTATTAATTATAGGATTATTACTAGCAATGAAGCGTGGGACTTGTGCACCTTAATTATTAATTAATTTATACTATATCCATGGCAATATAAAAGGGTTGTTGCTACAGTATTATTAGTGCATATATCAATTAAGTATATCAATTAAGTTTCCACTTACAGAAAAGCTGAGCAGTAAGAAATGATGAGTGTGGTTATAAGCAATATTCACCCTTGGGAGAGCACAGAGGTGCAGTGGCATATTGGAGTCTGAGCCTTATGACTCTAGAGCATGTAATATTTTTTAGAGGATCTGGACAGCATAGAGGACACCATGCGTACAATTGTTCTGGGTGGCTTTAATTACCTTAACATAAACTGGGACACGCTTCTTGGATATTGATAACTCGAATCAGCTGACATAGCCGGCTCAGAAATGTACAAGAGGTGGTAATCTTCTGCGTTTAGTACTGGTTAACATTGTGCAATTGTTTAATAACTTAGTGACTCCACATCCCCTGGTTTCCTGTAATCATAATTCCAGGCATTTCAGTCTAACGCAGTGTAAGGTAAACTTAATAGAAATAACTTATTGTGACATAAGTAAGCTTAACACTACAGACCTGATAAATGACCTAGAGACTTTTTCCTTGGAAGGAAAACGTGATCTAAGTAAACCTTACAAAGGTTGGGAATATCTACATAATACTTGTAGAGGGTAGTTAGAGTTAGAAGAGTTAATTTCAAACATGAAATAACTGTAAAATCTTGGTGGGATAATAAAATGAAAAAAGTTGTCCAACAAAAGGAAAATAACATAAACTTTATAAGCAGTATCAGAATAGATACCATAACAATAAACTAAAATGGATGAAAACAGAATTCAAGGTAGCCTTGTTTGAGAAAAAGAGGAATGTTGAAAAGAAATTGGCCTTTGCCAAAGATAACACCAAAGACTTCTTCAGCTATGTCAGTCCCCAGAAAAAACATTGTAGATAACTCTGGACCTATTATCATAAATGATATCCCAGATGAGGCCCCTTCTGTGATTGCTGTTACATTTGCTAGCCACTTCTGAAATACTGTAAAGACTCACAAGACATTGACCAAACGTGCCCTCCAATGTGAGATAGGAGATTGTCCTCGTATCCTGGAAGAGGATGTTAGGAAATCCCTAAAAAAGTTTTAAAAGCCCTGCTCTATGAGCCCAGATAGTATATCTAACTATTACTTAATAAAATTATGAACATCTTAGTTCTCCATTAACGATAATGTTTAGTCAATTACTAATCAGAGAACTTGTACTTGAAGAATGGACTAAGTCCTATGTGGTACCTACTTATAAGGGTGGTGTCAGACACATTATTATAGGTATCACCCTATTAGTCTAACCTCACTAATAGGTAAGGTTTTTGAACATTGCTTACAATGACAGTTAATTGGAGGTAACAGATACAAGGTCTCATGTTAATGAAACTCAATATGAGATTATAAGAGGGTGCTCAAGTCTGACTTGCCAAGTAAAATTTTATTATAGGATAATTAGTCCAATGGACCAAGGTTTAGACTGTGCTGTTGCATATTTAGATTTATCAAAGGCTTTTGACACATTCTCCCTTTGTCAGATATCGGAGAAGTTGTACAGTGTCAAGGTAAATAATTTAATCATAAAGTGAATTGAGATCTGCTTAACTACCAGGGTACAATAAAAGGTGTTAACTCATTATGGAGGAATATTGAAGCTAGTGTTCCTCAGTGCTTCGTGCTGGTCCCTTTGCTCTATAATATTTTATTTTGTGACTTTCCAATGTCTGGTAAGTTTTGGCTGTGAAAGTACACAGATGACCTTAGACACTTAAATGCCTATCAAGAAGAAATAAAGATTTGAGTGGAAAGCAAGAGTCTGAATTTCAATGCAAATAAATGTGAAATTGTTTCATTTGTAACAACTGTAGATGTTTCAGTTTTCTTAGTATGTGTAAAGTTATCAAATTGTGACTGCATAAAAGATCTAAGTACCTCTATTAGGAAAGGACTACTTTTTAAGTATCATATAATGGATAATTGACACAGATGAGCAGGAGGTTCAATTAGCACCCTGGGCTGGTACTATGAACCAGCACCTCACCCCCTTTGCTCTTCAAATAATTTGCCATAAGTCATCAGCTTATTACAATTAGATCTACCAGCACACCAGCCAGGTGGCCAGATGCATGACACCCCCCCTCCTTCCCCAGCCATTCAGGTCCCATTTCTGTGCCCACCCTCCCCAACCCTCCTTTAACATGTTTTATTTAAAAAATGCTTCTTCTAAACTGTAGCAAACTGTTTCCCATAAATGTAGCAAACAGTTGCTATAGTTTATACTTGTCTGCACAGAGCACTTTAGCACTCATGTTTTGGTTAAAAAAATCTTTCTAGACTGTACCAAACATTTGCTATGGTTTAAACCCTGCCTGTATGGAGTGCTACAGTGCTCATGTTTTAGTTATATAGAAAAAAAAAAAAAAATAGAAGCAAACCATTTCCTACACTGTAGCAAGCAGTTGCTATAGTTTAGGCTACACGGAGTGCTACAGCACTCAAGTTTGACTGCAAAAGCAATACCGGCTTTTAAAAGCCGGTATTGCATTAAAGACCAATATGGATCAGCTGATTGTACCTCCCCTAACACTTTGTGCCCGTAGCAGTTGCCCCTGTCGCCCTGACCTAGCTATGCTACTACTGATTAGACATAAGGCAATGGGGAAAGCTGTATTAATATTAAATACAATAACAACATGGGATTAAAACATGACTGTCAATGGTTAAATGTGTAATTGAGTCATCTTGGCATTCTGTAGTCTGTCCATGACAGAAGTGACTGTAAAAGTCTGGATTACAACCAGAGATTAAAGAAATTAAATTTATACAGCATAGCCAGTAGATGTTTGATAGTCAAGCTATGCCTAGCCTTTAGGGCTGTGGGTAACTCAAGATTAAGAAATGAGCTGGAGCTTGGATTATCTTTAGGTAAGCCAGCACGTAAAACTCTGCTGCCAATCATTAGCGGACCGGAGTTCCGCTGTGGTGACCCCTAACCGGGAAAAGCCGAAAGACACACACACACACACACACACACACACACACACACACACACACACACACACACACACACACACAAGAACAGAATTGGGGATCTACTATTTAAACTAACATTACATAAAACAAAAAGAAGTGACTCTTTTTTTATATATCACAAATAATACCTAAATTATGGAAAAAAATGCACTGTGAGATTAGGAGTATGGAAACTGTAACGACCTTATCAGTACCTAATGATAAATTTATATCAAAGGATAAAAGGAAGCTGCATTTCTTATGGGTCTTTTGACTTAATTGCAGCATAAGTGGAAACTTATAAATTTATGAACTGTATCTATATAGTGCTTCTTTATGTTTTCCACTGAATTTTATCCTGCTGGCAGCTGCAAAACAACATAAACGTAACCAGTTTCCTAACCTGACAGGGATATGTTTTTGTGTCATTTCAAAATGTCAGCTGCAAAGTAGTGAACATGTTTGGAGAGTTGAAACACCTTTTCACACAGCATGAATTTAGGATAAAACTGATGCATCATGCAAAGCCCTCATGGAAAAAGGGATGATGTGCAGATTGCCAGACTCAACACAGAAGGCACCCCAGCTGAAAACAAAACATACTCAGGCTAAATAGGACTGAATGAATCTGATGTAAATAGGACTGAACGAATCTGATATAATACTCCTGTGGAATCAGAACTTTTTTTTTTTTGTACATAAAATTGAATCCTGGATACTTTCAGAGAGAGAGACTGGTAAGGGGACATTCCCTGGGATTCAGAGAGGCTTGGTACACAGCAAAAGCCTTCTCTTGGAATGTTTCTCCATTGTGCTAAGCCTCTCCGATTCTTACCCTGCTCTACCATTGAGGCTTTCCCCTCATGGGTGCCTTACCACAGAGAGCAGTCCTGTGTTAAATGTTAAAGTGCCAGTCTGAGGGAGGAGCTAAAAACAGTTAGCCATATCCTGTCTCCCAGAAATGACTGAGGTTCCCAAATAGATTGGCTAAGTGATTTAGAGAATCAGTCAACCAATACAATTTCCTCTAGGAGGAAAAAGTGAAAGCTGTCAAAAGATGTCAGTCTTTCTTTCTCTCCTATAGGATTACTAAAAGTGCAGGTAAGGCCAGTGAAGCTGTTGGGGTGAGTCAGTATTTATATATGCGTGTGTGTGTGTGTTTGTGTGTGTGTGTGTGTGTGTGTGTGTGTGTGTGTGTGTGTGTGTGTGTGTGTGTGTGTGTGTGTGTGTGTGCCTATAGGGACATGAATGAGGCTGCATGTTTGTGTGTGTGTGTGTGCGTGTGTGCGTGTGTGTGTGCGTGTGTGTGTGTGTGTGCGTGTGTGCGTGTGTGCGTGTGCGTGTGTGTGTGTGTGTGTGTGTGTGTGTGTGTGTGTGTGTGTGTGTCTGTGTGTGTGCCTGTGCCTGGAGGGACAAGAATGAGGCTGCATGTTTGTGTGTGTGTGTGTGTGTGTGTGTGTGTGTGTGTGTATTTATGCATGCACAGGTGGTTGCACTGGGAGGAAAATCTGTACGGAATTGCAAGTCACCATGTGTAAACATGTGGAAACAATACTGCCGTGGTGGTACCGCGGTAGCGTTGTTACCTCACAGCAAGAGGTTCTCCCATTCGATTCTCAGCTTGGCTTGGGAGTGCCTTCTGTGTGAAGTCTGCATGTCCTCCCCGCAGTTGGGTAGCGTTTGAAAGACATGCGTGCATAAATGGGCGTGCCTTTGTTGAAGGTTGGGCATCGAGCTGGCACCTCGGTGTTTCGTAAAAAAATCTACTGCCAATCATTAGCAGACCGGAGTTCCGGTGTGGCAACCCCTTACTGGGAAAAAGCAGAAAGACAAACATGTAAACAATACTGAAAGAAGTAATTTATAGCAAAAACAAAATGTATGTACAATGCATACAAAGGTAGATAGGTATAGCAATATGTCTGAAACAGTAATTAAAAATAATTTCAGGTTAGTATCCTATCTGTTAGCTGATATGACAAGGGTTATGTTTATTCTGTGTTTCTGAAAAAGGCACATTTATATTCTTGAATCAAATGTTGATTCAGGCCTTTCTTGAAGAGAGGGAAGTTGTCCACCAAACTAATTTCCTTGGATAATGGACTGTAAAAGGCACAGGTTGGTTTCAAAAGGCTCTTTCACATATTGCTAGTGAAAAGCTGTGTCTTTTTTTAGTTTGATGGAAAAGTTTGTGTGAAGGTACCAGAATTCCTACACTAATAGTTTATTTGTAGGTGGGGGTCAGTACCTGTTATGGAGACATTTAAAAGTTAGAGTATTTAGCAACTATAAAGCCATGGATGAAATGGGAAGTCATTTTACATTTTGGATTGAGATGCAGCAATATTTATTAACATTGGATGTATAAATCTAAAAATATTATTCTCTGTGGTTTGTAGTAATGTGGTGGTGTATCCTGATTGAAGGGATTTGATTGGCATTCTGTGCTCAGTTCTACAGATTAACATATTGATGGCTGCTGTTTGTCAAGTTTCTATTGTAAGGAGGTTTGAGATACTATATGCTATTTTAAGTCTGAAAAATTATATTGAGCTGCTCTGCTTACTGCTTGCTGTGATGGATTTGAAGTCTTCTTAAGACACACAGTCTTGCTGTGCTGTTTACTGCTGAATCAGAGACACATCATGACTCCATCTGTAGTCTGTTTAAAGCACCAAGCCTTTCAAATTGCACACTGATAAAGAAATATATTTTGCAGCTATAAGCACAGTTACAGATAACTTATTTTATAACAAACCACACATAGTCTGTCAGATTTGTAGCATATATTTACAAAGTTTTCCTTCATTACAGATATGAATGATGACTTCTACAAAATACCTCTCTCTGTCCTTCTCTCACATAACTGAATTTATACAGCTCTTTATATACAGTTTTAGTCCTGTTGGTATCCTGTAGAAACAATACTAAGCTTCCTTGTTTAACAATGTCTTGTAAGAGACCAGCTTTTCTGACAGTGTGAATATCCTGTAACAGTGTCCTGTTGTTCATGCAAAAAAACATATTTTTGAGGAAACACATTGTTCTGTATTCTATTTGGATCTGTGTATAAAAACATCTGTTCTTGTGCCAATGCTGATAAGCATATCCTGTTTTCCATGCAGAAAAACATATTTTTGAGAAAACACATTGTCACAGTGTCATAAACATATCCTGTTGTTTTAGGAAACATATTGTGTCCATCCTGTTATTTTAGGAAACATATTGTGTCCATTTTTATATGCAGAAAAACATGTCAGTGTTCTTTAAAAGCAGATTTTGCATTTTTGCTCTTGCATACATCCTGTTTTTAAGTCTGTAAGGGAAAAATGTCCATTCTTTAAAAGCAGATTTTGTATTTTTGCTCTTGCATACATCCTGTTTTAAGTCTGTAAGGGAAAAATGTCCATTCAGCAGATTCCTTTTCCAAGCCATGGTCATTTAGTATGACTGCTGATCACATATTACCAAACTCTGTTTCTGCATTTAAGCAAGCTTTTTCTTTCAGCATATTTACAACATAATTAATTTCAGACTAATATTAATAAAATCTAACAATTCCCTCTGTTTTTAAACATACTCAAAACATTTTATATAGAAAACACATTAAGAAACAAACCTATAGTCTTCTATTGATACAAGTCAAAATGCAATTTTACATAGTTAATACAATGATATTAAGTATTACTACAAAACTGAATGTATTTAAAACTTTTTCTTTTGCAGACCATTCTGTGAAAATATTTTATCAATTATGAGCTGTGTCTGCTTTAATGTTATTTTTTTTAACTTGATCAATTTATTCTTTTGCAATCACAGAATTTAATTTATGACTTAGAACTGTTCCATTAACTCTTTGCAGCTGTTAAATTAACTATAAGAGACAGTAACTATGTGCTACTGCAAGCATTTATACACTGCTGAAAATATACAGTTTTAATGTCATTTTAACCATCACATTGTGTTCATGTCTCTGAACTGCTCATTAACATCTTGGTAAAATACTGAACTGGGCTTAGATAATAAGTATTTGAAAGCAATTATTTTACTGGGGTAAAACCAGTGATATTACAACTTGACAAATTACTTTTGAACTTATTATGATGTATCCTGTACAGTATGTATTTACACAGACTGTTTGCTATTCATGCGTTTCAATCTAGTAGGTACCCTGGACCCATTGTTTTCTTTAAATATGTTTTTTTCACACATATTCATTACTAGACATTAATTTAATTTGTACTGAATTTTTCTGCATTTGTACATACAATGACTATAAAGTACATTTAGTCTAATCTTACAAATTTAATAACATTAATATTAAGCAAAATCTTGGAAAATGTTTGTCTCTTTAGAAATATCTAGTGGAACTGATACTGATATGTCCTGTTATTTTAAACTACATACTCAGCAATTAAAAATATTCATGCTTTTTTTATACCAACATTGTTTTGCCAAAAACATATTAAAAATAGTGACCAATCTTGTTTAATTTTTTACATGTCTTTACTCTCTCTTGTATAGCTGTAATCAATTTTAAGCCATCTCTTGTTTTTTAAATCATCTCTTGTATAGCTTTACAGTTTAACAGGTTGTAAATACAATTTAATACTAAACAATACAATAATAACAATTATGATAGCTATTAACAACTTGTAAAATATCTTATCCTGTCAGGTTTAATCCAGTTTACCAGTATTTTTAATACACTAATACCTGTTTTTCCCCTATAAAAGAGTATTGTCAAGAAGGAATGAGATATTTTTCCTCTAGCTTTATTTTAGACCCTTGTTGTTTATTTTTTCTGTAGCTTTATTTCAGACCCTTGTTGTTTATTTTTTCAGTAGCTTTATTTCAGACACTTGTTGTTTATTTTTTCTATAGCTTTATTTCAGACCCTTGTTGTTTATTTTTTCTGTAGCTTTATTTCAGACCCTTGTTGTTTATTTTTTCTGTAGCTTTATTTCAGACCCTTGTGTAGTATTGCTTATACAGTCAGTGTAAAACTGAGAAAGTACCCCTCCCCTTATACAGTCACTGTAAAACTGAGAAAGTACCCCTCCCCCTGTAGTACTTCAGCACTGTTTATCTGCTTTATGCTGTGAGAATAGAATGTATGTCAGCCTAACACTATGGTTATACATTTATTTTAGTAGGTTACTAAATAAAGCTTTCACTGTATATTACCTCTAGTAGGTATTTACACCCTCCTGCACAATTGATTTGAACTGTATGTATACTATAGCCCATTTGCTGGCTGTACTTGATGCAACTGAGGTTTTTTTTGTCCTTTTAACATTTACTTGCAAACAGATTATAAGTGACATCTATGCACAATTGTGACATTTTATTACAATTACCAAATAGTGTTGCCTGTAAACATTTTAACAAGTATGTTTTAATAACAATGATGCTTTAGAAAAACTCAAGCTACTTGCCTGGCAATCAGTCTTGTTGTTTATCTTATCTTTTCAACATTTCCTGTAACTATTCATTCAGTCTAGGAAGGTCTGAGCTCACATTTTATACTCTATAAACTATAATTAATTATTTTGGCATTTTTTTTCTTTAATTTGATTGTGATTTGCATATCTATGCATTTATACAACATAAATAGACATTATTTTACAATTACCTTAAATGGATTTCAGTATTTTTTATTTATTTATCTATTTAACTGTCCTGCCATTAATTTTACAAAAACTGTTTGACTAATACCATCTGTGATTTTATTTATTTTTAAAATTCAGAACTTTTACTGTTTGGTGTTACTATACAATTATAAACAAATTGTAAAAAACAAAATAGATATTAGTTTAACCAACCCATTTATATTTATATTATTTATATTTGCTAATGTCTGCCTTTTGCTTTTGTGTATTGTAACAGATGTACTCTAGATGAAAAGAACACACATGCATGTCTGTCTTGTATATGTATATCTTTATACAAGCATGTCATTCTTGTGACTTTAAATTTTTACTCATCTATTTTTATTTAATTTATATATTATAATACACTAGAACAGTTTTGTTTACCTTTTGACTATGCTAATGAATGGCATTCATATGCTTTACTTTACTGTAGTACTGATAGATGTCTTGCTTTAACTGAATGGAAGTAAAACATTTAAGAATGATTTGTCCAGACATCAGATCCTACCATCCTACCATGTATGTTTAACCATTTTCAAAACATAAACATATTATAAAATATATTTCTTTTGCACAGATTAACTGTGTATGCAGAAAGTTCCCAGTCTCTGTCAGTTCAGCTAATTTATTTCCTTTATCCTGCAACTGCTGTTGAATTTCCAGTAATGTTGCATGGTCTTTCTGACATTCTTTACTAAGCTGTTCTGCTGAATTTGAAACTCCTATGCACTTTTGAAAAGATGTATGTATAACTTGTCTAAGCTTCCTGAACTCATTGTGTCTGTCTTTTAGAAGTTTACTACATTCCTTTGTAACAAAATGTACTAGGGGTTCTATCAGTAACTGATTTGACTCACATGTGGTGACAGGACATAACTGTTCAACATCAGAATGTAATGGATACAATTTACCCTTAGTTAATTCTTTATCATGAACAGATCTGTCTTTGCAGTCTATTTTTTTAGCAAGATGATGCAATACGTTTTTATGGCATAATACACAAAATGCAGTTTTTGTTGAAGCACACAATAAACATTTGTCATATTCCACATGGTTTTCTTTGAGATACCAGTCAAATATTGTAATACATTTGCATAATGCCTTACTATCAACCTGCCCTAATAAGGTTTTACATTTACTAATGTGCTGTGTATACCAACATTGCAATTTACTAAAGTTTGGTTTACTCCTGCATGAATTATAAATAATATCCATATTATCTAATAAAAAAACTGTCTAAGAATATACAAACTATGTAAGAATATACAAACTGTCAACATCATCCACACTAAATATGTGACACAGAAAAAAGTCTTACCAGTTAGCAAGAAAACAGGTGATCAAGCTGTTATTGCAGATGGCTAGAAATGTTTCAGAGTCACTTGAGAAGCTGGTGAAGCACAACAGGCAGCGGACTACTGTGCTAGTGGACATTCACCTTTTCTTGAAGAATTTATGGCACTGCGAATTTCTTGAACTAGTCTCACTCCGGATTGTAGACGTCTAAAAAACTTTACTACTGCAAGCTGCATAAACTGGAATACTTCTGTTTAGGATTTACACATACGTACAAATGTTAGTTACTGCAATTTGACTGAAGTGACCCTCTGCAGGGCTTACCATCACTCCTCCTGTGTTTGAATTGCAGATTGTAGGTTCAAATGCAGGCTAGCTTGCTATTGAAAAAATTATATTGAGCTGCTTACTTACTGTGGGATGGATTTGATGTGTTCTTAAGACACTCAGTCTTGCTGGCTGGATTCTGCTAAAATTCAAAGTCTGGTTATATTTGCATTCACAGTCTGTTGCATAGAGAAACCTGCAGAATATACACTGATGAGAGAATATACTTTGCAGCACTTGTCTTTAAGAGCAGTAACCAATAACTTTTATAATAAATCAAACTGGACAAACATTGCAGCTTAAAATACTGTTCCAACTTTACTTCTCATATAGTACAGATGATGTGAGAGATATAACCTTTACCTTAGGACAAATGAGTCCCTACCATACCTCTAACATAACTGGATTTATACAGCTCTTTATATACAGTTTTAGTCCTCTTGGTATCCTGTAGAAACAATACTAAGCTTCCTTGTTTAA
The DNA here is from genome assembly GCF_019279795.1 of Protopterus annectens. Classification (NCBI taxonomy): domain Eukaryota; kingdom Metazoa; phylum Chordata; order Ceratodontiformes; family Protopteridae; genus Protopterus; species Protopterus annectens. The sequence goes on along the minus strand of NC_056734.1, from coordinate 820,917,996 downwards.
CAATGTCTTGTAAGAGACCAGCTTTTCTGACAGTGTGAATATCCTGTAACAGTGTCCTGTTGTTCATGCAAAAAAACATATTTTTGAGGAAACACATTGTTCTGTATTCTATTTGGATCTGTGTATAAAAACATCTGTTCTTGTGCCAATGCTGATAAGCATATCCTGTTTTCCATGCAGAAAAACATATTTTTGAGAAAACACATTGTCACAGTGTCATAAACATATCCTGTTGTTTTAGGAAACATATTGTGTCCATCCTGTTATTTTAGGAAACATATTGTGTCCATTTTTATATGCAGAAAAACATGTCAGTGTTCTTTAAAAGCAGATTTTGCATTTTTGCTCTTGCATACATCCTGTTTTTAAGTCTGTAAGGGAAAAATGTCCATTCTTTAAAAGCAGATTTTGTATTTTTGCTCTTGCATACATCCTGTTTTTAAGTCTGTAAGGGAAAAATGTCCATTCAGCCGATTCCTTTTCCAAGCCATGGTCATTTAGTATGACTGCTGATCACATATTACTAAACTCTGTTTCTGCATTTAAGCAAGCTTTTTCTTTCAGCATATTTACAACATAATTAATTTCAGACTAATATTAATAAAATCTAACAAAGTTGTTATCGAACTCTGGGGGTTATTAGATCAACATATTTATGGAAACTGAGAGCATTATCCAGAAGAATGCCCAGGTATTCTATTCAGAGGTGAAAAACTGAGTGGTTTGACAAGGATCAGTAATGTATGGTGTAGGAATAGTTACTAGTCTTTTAGTTGTGCCAAACATCATGACTGCAGATTTGTTTGTGCTCACAGCTTGTTTTCATAAAGCCATGTCTTGAACAGGAAGAGGTCATATAATTTATAAGCAACTTGTGGTGAATTTTGAGTCACAATAATAACAACATCTGTGCAAAGTGATATTAAGATAGGGAATATCCCAAGGGTGATGGCTAATATAAAGATAGAAAAGTGGTGGGGGTAATATGAAGCCTTGTGTGATACCTTTATGATGATTACCTGTGTTAGATAATGTAATCTGGACAGTAATAACAGCAAAAGAGCTTTTTTTTCTCCCCACCACCAGCTTTTCATTGTATTGGCCTGGCACTCCAGCACTTGTCCACGCCGGGGCTACCAGCTTCTTTACCCCTCCTGTAGACTTTAATCTGGGGTTAATGGGGCCTGTCATGGAACTAAGCATCCAAGGACTCAGCACAACTGTGCATCCATCCAGCAGGAGGAGAGGGGTTTTGACTTTATGATCTACCCATTTCTCCTCCTGTGGACCAAATGATTAAGCTTGGAGGTGGACTTACAATGAAAATATGCGGAGTATCACCCCACCCCCTCAGCAGCTCAGCCAAGTCTCCACCATAAACCCTTTTTAGGCACACCTTCCAGTGTGTGTCTTCCCCAGCTTCCATTAAGGATAGACACAGTAGGCATACATAGGTCTACCCATCCACCCTGAGATGATAATGCCAATCCCTCCCTCCCTGTCACTGTCAGTCACCTGGGTCATAATCAGGGCTTTATCCCTCTTAACCACTGGAATGGATACAAAGGACCTTTTTGATAAATAATGCTTACACCAGGTGACTGTTTCCATGGGGGAAAAAAACTTAATCTGAAAGTTTATGTAGTAGCTAGTTATGAATGACCATCCCGATGCTGACATGAAAATGACAGTTTGAGTACTATATTTTGAATGAAACGGATGTTGTTTGCTGGAAAGAAGGTATTATTTTGTTTGTAATGTGCTACCCACTCATATATAATTGTTTTCTATGATTTCTGCTAAGGGGCAGAGGTTTGCAATTGTTCTCTAGTTAGTAGACAGTTTAGGGAGTGAAACACTGGGATGTGGAATTCCAAGAGAATTCTTTATATTAGTGAGAATTAATCAGGTAATAAGTGAAAGATTGAAGATTTGGAATAAAAATTTAAGTAGCAAACCAATCAGAAGCTTTAGATGTTTCTAAGGAAAAAGAAAAATATTCCGGAATTAATGCTTAGTGTGTTTATTTACATTGTGTAAACCCAGAATGAAAAGAAGAAAAATAATCTTTAATTTGTTAGCTAATGTGATAACAAAATATTGATAAACGTTCTAGGTCTATTATTTTTGGAGTTAGCATGGTCAATGTTAGGTTTTGGTAAGAAACACAGTTTTAGACAGGCTGCTGTAGAAATCAGGAGGGCCAGTTGCTTTAATATGTTGATGACAGGCTGGATTCACCAAGAATGCTTTAAACGACACAATTCAAATCAGGAACATTTTCAAACGTCTTTATTAAATTCTCACATATTAATTAATGACATGTGTACACATACATTAACAGAATACAGAGCAAATCATAGTAATATTTCTTATTATTTTCATATATTACATTACATATGTTTTCTTTTTAGCAATTATCATTCCCTCCAACAGTACATACATTGCTAAATCCCTGCCTTCCCTTAAACATCACTCTTCTTCTTGAATATTATTTTGCACATATTGTTCCCACAAATTCTATATTTTTTCTATGCAATTTAGACCTTTCCTTTTCTAAAGATTCCACCTATAGTTATTTTTTTCATTTAAAATGTTCAGTACTTTGATTACAACTAGTTTGGATTTTGAATTCTGTTTTTCAGTAACTCTTTTTGGCAGCCAATAGTATTAAACTTAATAAGGCCTTACTATGTCTGGGCAATTCAGATCCTATACCCTAGCTCAAAAAAATAATTTCCTTAGTTACAACCATTTGCTCCCCAACATTTCTGACAGGGTGCTATGTAGGAAATTTTTTAAAAATCTGCCAACTCATTACATTCCCAGATAACATGTTTCCAAGTACATTTCTCAACATACATTGTCTGAAATCTGCTTGGGGTATAAAAATGCATATGCAAATACTTCCAAGCAAAAACCATAAACCTTCTGGACTTTGTTGTATATGCTGGAGTCATACAAATGTCCCATCACTGTTCCTTTTTAAATTACCTTTCCATGCTGTCTTCCCAGTCTTCTAATCTCCTCTGATTCCTATAGTTATGCCTTATTTTATATGCCCGACCAGTTATACCTTTAACAGTAATTTCTGTTCTAGCTTCTACTAAAAAACTCTACCAGAGTCGGTCTTTCACTTAGCACTCCCTATCTCTTTTTCTTTACTTATATGGTTATGAATCCCTGGCAAGGCATTTTCTAACAAGCAGTCCAAACTTCTTCTTCTTTACCTCATCCCACTTTATTATCTTTACCTGTCTAGTTGTTTTCTCTCTGTATCTTGGTTCCCTTTTCTAATTTTCTCCAGTAAATTCAAGACACTGTTGGGAAAATCTCCTTTCTCCATTCCTGTGTTGGCCTAGTTCTTAGAATACTTTATGCTACTTTATAAATACAATATTCTGTTATGGTTGCTGCATCCAAAATCCTACTCTCTCCTTACTTTTCGACTACCCCCCATTTCATTATCATCACTTTCTACTTTGATTTATAAAGAAAACCAGAAACCTGGAGGTGGAATAAATGGGACTTCAATCTGTTTTATAAATGTTTAACAGCCTATCATCTGCCATCACTGCATCCTTAGATTTTTATTTCTCCAGGGCAAGCAAGTAATTGTATAGGTTAGTCACAATAGTACTTTCAGATTTGTTATAAAAGGAGATTTACTTAGAAGGATCCATGAACCTACGATTTAATGAAATTAACAAAAAATGTAACTTTTTGATTATGATCAATGCAGTTTGTTTTCTTGTGTTAAAATGTGTCTGTGACACTAGTATTTCTTTTCAGTAGTATCAGGGGATAGGCCTTTTTAAAATGGCACTCCAAGCCTAACAACATCATGAATAAGATAATTTCCACTTTCCACAGGGTTGCTCAGTGGAGCAATTTAGATGTCATTAAAACTGTTGTGAATAGTAAGCTCTAACTCATGCATCCAAATGAGACACAGCCATGCACAGAATATAACTGTTGAAGAATACGCAAGATACGTATATATGTTCAGTCCACTAATCAAAGCTCACACTTTAAGTGATCACTCACATTCTCATAGGTGGACAACACCAGTAGCACAACAATGCAGCTATTATATTTCATGTGTCAATACATAAATTACATGAATTCAAATGCCAGTCATTACAATTAATATCCTTGATTGACTATGGAAACAGAATTAACCTGATGCAACCATCTACTGCACATGACTCACTGCATGCTATAAGGCTTTCTAGACTGGCATGTAACTTCTTTAGGAAAGCCAGGCAATCCCTCACAACTTCACAAGGATAATTATGACATAATAACACAGCTTTATTTCTCACTTCACTGCATGCTGCATATCTTTCTAGTATGGATGCATACTCTGGCATGTGTCTATGTGCTGAAGACTTTCTTATTTCCTCTCCCTTTGATGTGAACATGGTCACAGTATGGTCAAGACAGTTTTGAGATGGTTCCTCCTGACAACACTAGTACCTCCTAATTTTGCACTTGTGTATCGAATAACAGAAATATTCCTCAATGCACAGTATGTCATGTCCCTTTTTAAGCACCCTGTAGTGTCTGATGAAGCGTTCATTTACTGAAAGTGAAATGAAAGCACTAACATTCTGTTATTTTTACCGTTGGATACATTAAAAGTTTGTCTGTTCCAGTCTGTGGTATCATCTCTGGAGTTTGTTTTGTATTCACCGTGTAGTGTAATAATATCCTGGTGCACTGGTGCAGCTGTTAGCATTGTCATCTCACAGCAAAAGGTTCTCTGGTTCGATTCTCGGCTGGGGTGCCTTCTGTGTAGAGTCTGCATGTCCTCCCTGTGTTTGCGTGGGCTTCCTCCAGGTGCTACAGTTTCCTCCCACATTCCAAAGACATGCATCTGGAGTGTTTCTCCCTGGGCCTCTGCTGAAAATGGGCTCTGTCTCAATTGGACTTTCCTGGTAAACAAATGTTAAACAAATAAATAGATAAATAATGGCTTCTCACAACTCCTGGAGCATGAGAACTGTTTTGGGTGGACCTACCTTGCACACCTGCACATCACTCATTTCAAGTATGAATTAACGAAGTGAAAACACTTCCATTACTCTATGCATGAACCTGTCAGGTAGTACACTGCTGAAACCTTGAAGCAGGGAAATAAATCATTGTGTGTCAAACACTGAAATATCACTTCAATACAAGCAGATACAGTTGGCTATTGTGAACCCTGACAAAGTTCTGCAAGTACGCTGTTGAAAAGTTCCACTCACAGTGTCACAATGTACAGATAAATTATCACTGGATATAACATTCATCACCCAAAGTACAGCATGTGCACATTACTTGGGATAACACAAGATAAGCATCACACGTTACTTGTTCAAAAAGCACACAGCAGAATCAACCCATGTCCAGTATAGCCACACTACAGTATAATAACCCATCTACTTATACCCTAAATTACATGTCAACAAACAATACTATCTACAATATGATTTTCTGTATATTTTACAATTTGATCTAATTTTTAAAAGCTATGTTCGTCAAATGTAGACACACACACACACACACACACACACACACACACACACACACACACACACACACACACACACACACACACACACACACACACACACACACAAAACTATAAAGTAACATATTATTTGTGGACATTCACAGCTATAAAGTAACATATTATTTGTGTAAATTGTGTATATTACTTGAAATATGTACTCAAAAATGTATGCTGGAGTATAGAATGTGGGCACATTCCCAAAGCAGTTACCTAAACCAGTAGATCTTAACTGACAATTAGTATGGTATAAAAGGGAATACCCTGGTGGGCTAAATTTGTAAAGTATACTTCATACTGTGTATCTAAACGTCAATCTTGTAAAAAAAGTTTAGCTACTATATATACTTTACTAAAATATTTGAATGTTTATGTTTCTATAACATATTGCTTTAAATATATGCATCTTATCTGTCTAACTTGTAACTACTGTGGAGCTTTTCTCCCTGGGCTTCCACTGAAAAAGAGACATTTGTTTTCTCAGTTGACTATCCCAGTAACAAATGCAATAAATAAATAAAAAGTTAGTTCTTCACACTGAGGCTCATCTGAAAGTGTAAAATGGAGGGTAACCTTTGGAAGTACCTGAAAGCTGGGTCAGGGACAGACCTGGAATCTTGGACTTCTGGACTTTCCTCTTTGTGACAAGATGGCCTCTATCCTGGAGGGGCTGTGTGGACTGAATATTATTATGAAGGTACTGCTTGCTTTATTTTAAAACTGCAAAGCCAAGTAGACTAATATTTTAATTTGTTGAATACTGAATAAACTTTAGTTTTTTATTTATGTAGGTCCTGTTGCCAGTAACTTTCTGGAACTTGCAAGGGTGGACAGTGCATTGGCATTTGACTAGATACTTGCCAATATTTAATAATTTGTAATACCTTTGCTTGCCACATGAAAACTGTACCTGGGCTGCATATTGCCTGTTGTACTACGACTGTTGTGTTTCTCACGTGGTTAACTGGTATTTGCAGCTGTGGAGGGATTACTGAGGACGATTATAGAATCACAGTTAGTGACTGAACAAAATCTGGTGCAGATTAGCCTGGCTAACACAGCTGCCAGCCGCAAGACTACACTGCTTCTGAAGAAACTAGGCAATGACAGTGATTGGGAAGATGAGCTGCAGTCTTATTCAGTGACATTTGGGCACAATGCCACCTCAGAGAACTGAATATGAGCATAATAGGCAAGAATCCTGGACACCCCAACTAACAGGAGAGGCACTGAAAATGCACATGGACATGGGTGAGGCTTATGAAAGTATTGTTAGTTGGGACTGCTACAATCCCTGAGGTATAAGCAATAAAATTTAAAGTAGATAAAGCAGTAAATGCACAGATGCATGATATAAGGCATATTTTAAAGCTCTGGCTTGAACCTCATAGCAACAATAAAGTAAAAATGTTAGAAGTTTTAGAGCTTTGCCTATTAATATAAGACATTGGGTACTGCAAAGTGGTCTTAAGATATCAGATAAGCTAATAATTAATAACACAATGTTTAAAAATACATTGTCTGCTGCCAAGGTTAAAACTGCATACCCATTTCTGTGAAACAAAAGGGAGGCAGGTAATATGTTTATTTGTCACAAGTGGGGGGGGGGGTGGTGTCACATCACAAATGTATGTGCCTCTAGCATTGAAAATAGTGCATTATTCAGTAATGTAAAAATTACAAAGCATGAGTTAAAAGAAGTAGTCAATTTGGGGTGCAATAAGTCTATAGCTAGGATAAATGAGTCAGCTGTGTGTTGATGTTTTCCTATTTTCAGAAGGAGTGAAGATACAAGACACTCTAAATTTTGAAAACATGCTTTTCCTCATCAAGATTTCCCTAGTGTGTAAGGATAATATTAACCACAATCTGGAGATAATATGCATTCATGGTGGTAGAAAAGAGCATCCCCTTACACATGTTTAAATTCAGGCAGCTGTAAGAAAACTGTTGCATCCTGTATGTGTAATCCCTTCCCTGATTTAACCCATGATGTAATATTAGGAAAATAATATTTCCCATTTTAAAGTACTATGGAAATGTGGGAAAATGAGAATCTGAAGACACAATGTAGCCAGTTGATACACCCATACAATATAAGAAATATGGGGGGAGAACAAGGTAGGGACACTGCCACAGATATTCAGAATCAAAAATGGGAGAAGGGAGTTGGGAGAGAAACTACAAAAGGAACCAGAAACTAGTTTTGCTTAGACAGTAACAAGGATCTTGCCTGTTATCTGAAGCATGATCCAAGGGCAGAGCAACAGAGACCCAAAACTGTAAATGATGTCATTTTGGGAACTGAAGATGAGGTGATAGGAAATTCTGAAGTAAAAATTAGACCAAGACGGAAGTTAGTGAGGAGACTTACAAGAAACATTAGTAAAAGAACTGAGACAAATGTAAAAAAGACACTTAAATAAGGACCCTCTAATAAACTAAGTGCAGAAATGAGATGAGCAAAAGAATGCAAAGTTGTCATATACATGTTAGTGTTGTTGTTGTTGTGTCTTTCAGCTTATGTTAGGAGTTGCCACAGCGGAAGTCCGGTCCGCTAATGTTTGGTAGTGGATTTTTATGTGCCAAGTTACCAGCCCTGACGCACAACCTTCAACGAAGGCATACTCATTCATGCATGCCTCCACACAGAAGATGCTCTAGCTGAGAATTGAACGGGACAACGTCTTGCTCTGAGGTGACAACGCTACCACAGCACCACTACCGTAGGGATCATATACATGTTAGTGTAATCCAGAGAAACAGTTGGAGTCTTAGCTGTAGTGCCAGTAGTTTTAGAGGAAGAAGTTACACCTTTCACCTGTCAGAACATATAGGTATGAATGTACTATTTTATACTATCTGCTATACATCTGGTTGATAGAGCGGCATCAAAGCTGAGGTGGAAAACAAGTTGACTCAGAATGTATTTCCTCTTTCCAAACTTATTTTTTCTAGGTTCTAATTAAGCTAAGAATTAAAAAATGTTAGCATGCCCAAAGTTGAGCTTGTATAAAACTAGATTTTTACATTATTAAATAACATTTGTAAGTTTTTTTACATCAAAAAGCTTCTGGGTAGGAACCAGACATTGAGCTTAAGGTTTAGTCCATGTTCTGGTTTCTCAAATCCTTTTTAGTTGGAATAGCCTTTACAGGGTATATGTTCCTTGATGAACACTGGTGAGTCAGGTCTGACTTCTGTGCACAGTCCTCAGGAATCCAGACAACTGAAATGATTTTTTTGCAAATCCAGGGTGATTTTTCCTTAGGCACAAGCCCATTCAGTTGGCAAACCTTTTTAAAGTAAACCTCATCTTCTTCACTGTAAATGGATTTCCTTGCCTCTGTGGATGGCCAAGTCCTATATTTAACAAGATGAAATATTATAGTTCTCAATTAGGCTGTATAGCTATCCTCTATCATGGAACCAAAACAAGCTTCTTCTCAGAACTCAGTTTTGACTGTGCAGTTCTGTATTTTTAGCTGATTTGATAAGATTTGAAGCCCTACAAATTTCTCTAAAGTATATGTCTTTTACAAAAAAAGAGAGAGAGAGAGAGAGAGAGAGAGAGAGAAAGCTAACCTGTCTTGTTTCTCTTGTTTTGATTATTTCCAGCTGCATTTGTGAACTCATAAGTATTTTTAGTGTCAATTCATTAATGTATAAGCCTGGGGAACACAGGCCTATTTTTCTCCCCACATTTATTACTTATTGACAAATTATTGTTTTGGGGAAAGCAATGTGGTGGTTGAGAAAGCTGGATATTAAGCCTCTGTCAACAACCACCAAGTTTAATCTCCATTCATTTTGAACTCTTTTGACACCTTAATTAATGTCCCAGTAAAATATAAGGCCCAGTTTGTAGGTACAGTTTTGAAGTTCATTCAGTAGGAGTAGTGCCATTTGGTCTGCATGCTTTGTGAATGGAAGAGTAAGCAGACAGCAGTAGAAATAGCCAAGAGGCCCTTGTGATTCTGGTAGAAACATCTTTTAAGTTAAGCATGATCTCATGGGCTCAATGTATTCAAATAACTGAACAATGATTATTGCTTTCTTTTGGAAATTGTTACATGCTGCAATATATTGCATATCGGAAGATTAGCAAGGCTAATGCATAGCCATAGCTCAAAGAAAAACTAATGAATGCAGTCAATACACAGCAATGATAACATTAACAACAGCAATAACGGTGATGATAACTATGTTGTTGTTTGTCTTTCGGCTTTTTCCTGGTAAGGGGTCACCACAGCGGAACTCCGGTCCGCTAATGATTGGCAGTAGATTTTTTTACTAAACGCCGAGGTGCCAGTTTGATGCCCAACCTTCAACGAAGGCACGCCCATTTATGCACGCATGTCTTTCGAACGCTACCCAACCGCGGGGAGGACATGCAGACTCCACACAGAAAGCATTCCCACCAAGCTAAGCCGAGAATCGAACGGGAAAACCTCTTGCTGTGAGGTAACAACTATAATTATTATTATTTTTCATTAGAAAAGATGTGCTTCCTACACACCTCGAGAAATGTTACTGAATTAAGAAATCTTGAGTTTATTCAATTACAACAAAGCCACTTGAAGTTTAAAAAGACACAGTGGGAAAATGATGCTTTAAACAGAGCAAGAGGGCATATAACTAAGGCTGTGGGGAGATGCTAATGATCAGGATGTTCCCTTTACTTGTTAACCCTAGTTTGGCTTAAAATATGACTTCTTATATAAAGTAAGTTAAGAAAGGGACAAAATTCTGTATCATTTACTAATGACATAACCTTACAGAACACTAGTACTGAATTTAGCCCATAGTCACATCTTTGGGAGTCACCTGAAAACGGGCAAAACTAAATCAAGAGTATCAGCTAGATTTTTCTTTCCAGACATAATGAAAGAGACAGAGAACTTCTGTGCTTCTTGTCCAGAATGTTAGAAAACTGCACCCCATCCTGGGGACAAAAGTCCCTTGATCCTCTTGGCTATAACAGAACTATCAATTGACTGTATAGCTATGGACATCCTGGGGGCCACTGGTAAAATCCAGCAATGGGTACTAGTATGTACTAGTCATTATGTTCTATGACACCAAATATCCATAAGAAGTGGCATTACACAAAGGGAATGGCAAGGCTATTGCCAGGGAACTGCACTGTTTTTCTCCAGAGTTGGTACCTCTAAGGAGACACTTACTGACCAAGTCACTGCCTTTATGTCAAGGTACTGTGCCAGATACATCAGTGCTTTAAGGTCAGTCAGTCAAAGACATCAGTCTACCATCCGCAGACTGATGAATTTGCAGAAAGGTTTAATAAAACACTGAACTCCATGCTAAGGAATGTTCTGGATGTAGATGGCAAAGTCTGACACCAGTTGTTACAATACCTGCAGTTTGCAATCTTTCAGGGAAAATAAGCTTCACCTAGGTTTATCCCATTTGAACGTCTGTATGGCAGGCATCTGAGACGGTTGCCTGACATTGTTAAGGAAGCTAAGGAAGAGGAAAATTCACCATTTAAAAGTGTGAAACAGCACTATATTAGTTTACAGGGTAGGTTAAAACTGTTAATTGCCATAACACAGGAACATATGCAAAGAGCTTAGGAATGCAAGAACGTGTTTAGAATGTCATGTTTTGAGAATTTTATCCAGGGGAGTAACAGCTAGTTTTAGTGCTCTCTACAGAAAACACATTTTTGGTCAAATGGAAGGATCCATTTGAGATGACGGGATGCATGAATGTAGTAAATTATAAGGTTAGGCAGTCAGGAAAGAGAAAGGATGAACAAGTTTACCACATTAATATACAAAAGCCATGGAAGGAAACAGAAATAGAGAGCTTGCTAGCTAAATTTCCAACAGGACAAATAAAAGAACCAAGAACAAAAGCAGAAAGTCAAGTATTTTGTTCAGAAACAAATACATTTTCTTTCTTTCTTTTATTTAGTTATTTGTATTTGTTTACTGGGGTGGTGCCCTGATTGCAATGGACCATTTGCAGGCACACCCTAGGTGAATAGGATCACATAAAAAATGAACAAAACATTCAAACTTTCAAAGATTCAAAGGAACTTTATTGTCATTTAGCAAACACAAGTGCTACCTAAACAAAATTTTGATTTACATATATACATATACATATTTACAGATGCATGAATATGCTACAGCATTTAGTTCAAGAAACAGTTAACAATGTCAAAACATGGATGGAAAAATGGAATTATGCCTAACAGAGCTTTATGGATAAGATATAGCCATAATGACTGAAATGTCTTATGCTACAGGGATAGCAACATGTCAGAAAGGTATGAAGACAATGAAAGAGGCAAGTAAGAATAGCTGCAGGAAAGGATGCCATGGAAATGTTCTCATAAATACCTGAGAAAATTAAACTAACAGAAGAAAATATAGAAGCAACATCCAGAGTGAAGGTTACACTATGATTTTATAGAGTACCAGAGTTACAGAAACAAGTAGCAGGAGACAAAGTTCAAAACTGGTGAAACAAGGTGCGATAGAAGAGTCAGGGGGTGATTGGAGAAGCTCAATGCTAGTTCCTGAATCTGACGGATGTGCTAGATTCTGGAATGACTTCACAGAACTGAACAGCATCTCAAAATGTGATAGCTATCATGTACTCAGAATTGGTAAGCTGATAGAGAACCTAAGAAAAGTCAGATAACTGATAGTGCTGGAGTTGATGAAGGGATATTGACAGATGCCACTAACCCCCTCTACAAAGAAAAAAAAACAGCTTTTGTAACCCTAATGGTCTCTTTCAGTACACTGTGCTACCATTTGGACTATATGGAATCTCAGCTACCTTTCAACATCTGATGAATAAAATATTGAAATCCCATTCTCAATACACTGCAGAATGCCTGGATGGCATGGCCATTCATTCAGAGGACTGGAAATTTCACTTACTTAAATAGCAGGCCGTGTTTGAGTTCATAACACAGACAGGCTTGACTGTAAATGCTAACAAAGTAAACTGGATGTGTTGGAAATTAGCTACTTAAGGAACTTCACAGGAAGATTAGTGGTACATCCACAACTAGAAAAGACAGATATCATAGAAAACTGTCATGTACCCCCTATTCAGGGAGATGTGAAGGCTTTCATTGGACTAGATATGTACAAAGGTAGTTTGTAGATATTTTTAGTGACAATCTCCTGCCTTTTGTCACAGATCACAAGGGTAAAAGCTCCTGTCAAGGTGTAATGGTCTCTTGAAACATATAGACCATTTTATGAATTAAAAGTAACTCTCAATTTTACTAAAGAGTTCACCTTTTATACTTATACACCAGACAAAGGTTTGGGGCAGTACTATTCCAAGATATTCAGGATAGGGATCATCTTGTGTGTTGCATCACCAGGAAGTTGAGCAATGTGGAAAGGAGATATCCAGTACTGAAAGACAGTGTCTAGGAATAAAGCTTTCTATGCCTTGAAATACTATTTATTACGTAGTAATTTTAGTTCGGTAACAGATCATGGCCCTTTCTAATAGTTAAGTTAAATGGTAATACCAAGTTGGTATGATACTTTCCTGCACCCCTTTAAGTATTCAGTAACATACAGACTTGGTCTAATCAACAGAAATACTGAGGGGTTTTCAGGAGCCTCTAACCTATCGCTATGATTCCATAGTCTCTGACTTTGTTCTGGTAAGGAGGTAAATTTAATATGTTGGTTATGAAAAATGTATATGTTCCTTTAAATATGTACTCAGAATGCATATTGCAGTATGGATTGTGGGGTGGGAGTATTCTCACAACAGTTAGCTAAATCACAAGTCTTAATTGCCAATTGCAATGGTATGAAAGGAGGAAGCCTAGAGGGCTAAGCTCATGAAGCTTGTCAGATGGTAGTTTATCAGAAAGAAATACCTTAAAAGATCAAGTAGATTCAAACCTATACAGTGTAATCTGTGAAAGTACCTGCTTTTAGTGTTGACAGCTGGGTCTGGGAGGCCTCCAGTCTTCGATTTTCCTTTGTTAATAAGATCATCTTTATCCTGGAAGGGCTGTTTGGAATGAACACTGTTATGAACGTACTGATTACATATATACATACAAATATCTCAAGCAAAGTCATTAATGCCCTTCTAGTCTGCCAATATGCCAAAACAGATGTTCTCATAAAAAGTGTCCAGGCTGTTCTTAAAAATATCTAAACTAGTACTTGCTTTACTGTAATTTGGTGGTCTGTTCCATGCATCAGCTACTCTCTCAGAGAACCAATTAGTACACTTCTCATTCCGATAGAATCTTCTACATAGGTTGTCTGATGATTCTCTACTACTTTTTGATAACCGCAAAAATTCCCAGAGGTAGTTGTCTCTAAATGCCCTATATACCTGAATAAGGTCTCATCTTAAATATCAATAAAAGACAATGCACAAGTTCAGATATTTTAGTCTTTCATAATAACTTAAATTTCCATATCCATGGATGCCCTTGGTATATTTCCGCCGTACTCTTTCTAGTTTACTCATGCTTGTTTTCTTATTGGGCTTCCATATTATCATTCCATACTTAAGTTTGGGTTTAATGTAATTAACAAACAATGACTACATCATTTCTGATTTTCTAGCCTTTATAAATCTTTCTATACAGCCTATAGTTCTGTAACTATTATTAACTCTCTTTCTTCTCTTTCGGCTGTTCCCGTTAGGGGTCACCACAGCAGATCATCTGTTTCCATTACTTCCTGTCCTCTGCATCTTGCTCTGTCACACCAACCACCTGCATGTCCTCTCTCACCACATCCATAAACCTTGTCTTAGGCCTTCCTCTTTTCCTCTTACCTGGCAGCTCCACCCTTAGCTTCCTTTTCCCAATATACCCAGCATCCCTCCTTAGCACATGTCCAAACCAACGCAGTCTCGCTTCTCTGACTTTGTCTCCAAACAGTCCAATCTGAGCTGACCATCTAATATACTGATTCCTAATCCTTTCAGTCCTTGTCACACCCAGTGCAAATCTTAACATCTTTAACTTTGCCACTTCCAGCTCTGATTCCTACCTTTTTGTCAATGCCACCCTCTCCAACCCATACAACATAGCTGGTTTCACTACCCTCTTGTAGATCTTCCCTTTCACTCTTACTGGTACCCATCTGTCACAAACCACTCCTGACACTCTTCTCCACCTATTCCACCCTACCTGTACTCTCTTCTTCACCTCTCTTCCACACTCACCATTACTCTGAACTGTTGATCCCAAGTACTTAACTCATCCACCTTCACCAACTCTACTCCCTGCATCCTCACCATTCCTCTATCCTCCCTCTCATTCACACACACATTCTGTTTTAGTCCTATTGACCTTCATTCCTCTCCTCTCTAGTGTATATCTCCACCTCTCCAGGGTCTCCTCAACCTGGTCCCTACTCTCACTACAGATCACAATGTCATCTGCAAACATCATAGTCCATGGGACCTCCTGTCTGATCTCGTCTGTCAACCTGTCCATCACCATTGCAAATAAGAAAGGGCTCAGAGCTGATCCTTGATGCAATCCCACCTCCACCTTAAATGCATCTGTCAGTCCCACTGCAGACTTCACCACTGTCACACTACCCTTGTACATATCCTGTACCACTCTTACATACTTCTCTGCCACTCCTGACTTCCTCATACAATACAACAACTCCTCCTTAGGCACTCCATCGTATGCTTTCTCCAAGTCCACAAAGACACAATGCAACTCCTTCTGACCTTCTCTATATTTCTCCATCAAGACTCTCAGAGCAAACATTGCATCTGTAGTGCTCTTTCCCAGCATGAACCATACTGCTGATCACTAATCATCACCTCCCTTCTTAACTTAGCTTCCACTACTCTTTCCCAGAAATTCAAGCTGTGACTGATCAGTTTTATCCCTCTGTAGTTACTACAGCTCTGCACATCACCCTTATTCTTAAAAATAGGTACCAAAACACTTTTTCTCCACTCCTCAGGCATCCTCTGACTTTCCAAGATTTCATTAAACAATCTGGTTAAAAACTCCACTGACATTTCTCTTGAGCACCTCCGTGCTTCCACTGGTATGTCATCTGGACCAACAGCTTTTCCATTCTTCATTCTCTTCATAGCTGTCCATACTTCCTCCTTGCTAATCTGTTTATCTTCCTGATTCACTATCCCCACATCATCCAACCTTCTCTCTCTCATTCTCTTCATTCATCAGCCCCTCAAAGTACACTTTTCATCTGCTCAACACACTCTCCTCACTTGTGAGTATGTTTCCCTCACTATCCTTTATCACCCTTACCTGATGCACATCTTAACTATTATTAACTAATTGGTTAATGTGATTAGAAAAACTTAACTCTGGATTTACGCATATACGCAGGTCCTTAATTGGATCTACAGTTTCAATCACTGTGTGCTGTATTAAATATTCAATTTTCAGTTTCTGTCTCCCAAATCTCATATGCTTAGTATTTGATGTATTTATCAGCATATTATTCTCCTGTGCCCAAATGGTCAATTTAGTCAAGTTCTTTTGCAGACATGCCCTATCAGTAACACATGCAATCAGTTTACCCGATTTCAGGTCACTTGCATACAGGCTGTAGAACACCTCAGATGAAAAAGATAGGTCTGAAAGATACAATCTAAACAAGTAAGGGCCTAGGACAGAACCCTGATGGACATCCTGACTGTAACCAAGGATTTCACTTGTCCAGTTGCTGTATACTTGCCATGTCCTATTTGTAAGCCATGCAACTATCCATCTTATTAAGAGTACATCAACTCCTAGTTGTAATAATTTATTGATCAGTGTTTTGTGTATGAACCTGTCAAATGCTGAAGTTAAATCTATATAAATTACATCACAGCACAATTTTTCATTCATAGCTGTTATTATATTGTCATAGAACATCATGTTACAGGAGGTAATAGATCTATTTTCAACATATGCATATATGGTTTGAAGTTTCATCCTTTCCACTTCTGACAATAACTCATCTGATATTACCTTCTCAATTATTTTTCCACAACATGAAAATAGACTTAAGGGTCTTTATGACTCTGGGTTTGTCCTACTCCTCTTTCCCTTAAAAACAGGTTAAATAAGCATATTGTCCAATCTTGAGGAATCTCCCCATATTTATATAACCTAGTAAACAATAGATATAATGTTACTATAAGTTCTTGCTGATGTGTTCTCAGGTCATTATTACTAATTCCATTTCCTCCTAGTGCTTTGTTTGAATCCACTCTGCACAGTTCTTTTTCAATATAAACTAATTTGATTCCAGTACATCTGAGGTCACTGTCACTAGAACAACTTATAACGCCTTTGTGGAGGCAAACTGTTTTGCATAAGATTTTGTAAATATATCTATAATCTGTTCTGTCTGGGAATAAATTTTAGAATCTACACACAGTTTATCAATTTGTATGTCTTTACTCCTTCCACATCTATAAAATGGTTTCCTATTAAGCTCAATATCTTTACAGAAGTTTTCTTCAAAATTTTCTTGATTTTGTCACACACTATGGTTAATTTGTTTGGCCAGCTTGTTTATTTCAGTTTTCAAAAGTTGTAGTTCGACCTCTTTTCCATTTCTTATATTTTTTTCTCTCTCATGTATCTAGTTCTTAAGGAAATATAGTCCCCTGACATTGTATGCCTAGATCCTTATGTTAAACATTTTTTTTTTATTTTTTGCACTCAAATTCTCTTTCTAAACTTTCCACATTTCTTCTGCAGTTTTTCCACTGAACACATCACTTCAATTAGTTTTACCTAGTGACTGTTTTGCTTCCATATAATCTGTAATTAATTTTCTGTGCATTGGTTTAGATTTCAGTTTGGCAAAATTATTTAGCAACAAATTAACCTTTATAACCCCATGATCACTGCACATCAGTGGTGGTAAAACTTGACATGAAGTAACAGTAATTTCCTTAGGAACTTAAACAATGTCTAGTATGTTCCAGTCCCTGGTATTTTTTTTTAACAATCTGAAGCAATTGTTGTTCCTGGACATACATTGTGAATAATTTCCTTTCTAATGTTGCTGAATCAGTTATTCCAGTCTGTTTCTGGTAAATTTAAGTCCCCAACCACTATTATTCTTCCCTCCTGTGTTTCATGTAAAAAATGTATGAATTCTTCTTCTATCAGCACTTGACTTTGGTGGTCTATACCCTCCAACAATTATTATATGTTCCAGGTTTGTCTTTATTGTCACAGTTACATAATCTATAGTATTGGTGTTATCACTGAACACGTAATAATCATAGGGACCACGGTGGTGGTGCTGCGGTAGCATTGTAGCCTCACAGTAAGACGCTGTCTGGTTCGATTCTCAGCTAGAGCGTCTTCTGTGTGGAGACATGCATGAATGGGTGTACCTTCGTTGAAGGTTGTGCGTCAGGACTGGTAACTCGGCATGTAAAAATCAACTACCAATCATTAGCGGACCGGAGTTCCGCTGTGGTGACCCCTAACCAGTAAAAGCCGAAAGACACAACAACGTAATAATCATAGGTCTCATAACTATCTTTAATCCCTATCATAACACATCCACCTGATTTTTTTTGTTAGAATGTCTGTTACAGTAAAAAACATGTATACCCTGACAGAACTGGTTTCCAGTCATTGTTTTTTAACCATGTTTCACAAACAATAACAACATCAATTTTGTGGGAATGTAGCAAATGTTCCAATAAAAACACGTTATTATTAATGCTCCTAGCATTAACAACCATCAGAAACGCATCAAATGTTGCTATCTGTGAACTGTTAAATTTTCTACCCAAGAAAAATCCTGCCTTGTCAAATATTGCAAAATATCTGCTGCAAAAATTCTCTTAACTGATCTTGTCAAATACATATCATCTTGTCTGAACAAATGTGCACTTAAAATTAGGCTTGGATACTCTACACATTTCTATTTTATATGTAGGTATTTACCCCAAAATCATTTCATTCACAGAGACCTGATTCTCATCTCTCTATGTGATTTGTGAAAAATACGTCCTAACACAAGTAAAAAGCTATGCAATCTAAGAGGGCTGTAAGTTCCCTACTAACAGTCAGGGAGTCCTTGCAGATGAGATAATTTGTACTGACATGAATAAAAACAGATCCGTGCTTCCTTACATTAAGGCATTCTAAGGCTTGTCTCACATCCTCTATTTTTGCTTCTGGCAAGCATAATTCTATCTGATATTCATTATCTTCTTTGCAAATTTAAGTACCAGTTCCACAAATAATTGAATCTCCAATTACAAGAATATATTTTCTGAACAAACTGAAGAATCTTCACCTTCTAATTTAGTAATATCTGCTCTGTCAGTTGTTACAAAGGATGATCTTCATCACCATTAGCCTTATTAATCCCACTGTTTCCATTATGGATTACATTTGCAAGCATACAATTCTCATCCATCTGGCTTTGTTATGTCCACAGCTTGAGCCATGTAGTGTCTTTCTCATCTTTTTTCTTACAGTGATGTTCTTCAATCCTTCAGTGTTCACTTTTGATTTCTTTCTGTTCACCTGCTCCTTGCCTCTTTTTTCTACCTTCTCTTTTGGAAAAATACTGCCTTTTTCTGTAGACTGAAGGTTTTCTGATAGAAAATGTTATCATTCCTTGTATTCTGTGTACAAGATCTGAAAGTCAGACAAAACTGGAATTGCTTTACTATTGCTCACAGTCACACCTCTTTTTAACGGTAAAGATCAAAAAATCACATACCAAGACAGGATTGTTTAAATAAGTTCTGGATTGTCCTGTTTGCAGTCTGTGAGACTTTAGAGCTGACTAGGTCCCTTATGATGCCTAGAATTTGTCTGTCTAAAACCTATCCCTTTCTAACAAACACTGAAAATTAAAGGTAAAACAACAAAATATAGCTCAAAGTAAATCTTCTTGTCTACAGGCTATCCCTTCCTTCCTATAAGCAGTGAAAATCAGTGGTAAGAAACAAAATATAAATTCAATTAAACTTCTCTTACCAGGCAACTCCATGTTATCACAACCCAAAACAGGATTGGTTTAGATAAGCTCTGGATGATTGCTTTAATGCTGAAACTGCAAAGTCAAGGGACTAATATTTTAGCTTCTGGGTTACTGCATAAACCTGTTTTTATGTATGTCCTTTCTCTAGTATATTTTTAGAACTTACTCTCTCTCTCGCTCTCTCTCTCTCTCTCTCTATATATATATATATACATATACATATTTCCTTGTGTTCATCAGCTTCCTTTTTGTAAAGTGTTTAAATTCATCAGCTCGGCAGTTTATCAACTTTTCAATTAGGGCCATTGTGCAGTTAATAAGCTAGTATTCCTTATAGCAATAAAATACAGACAGATTCTGATTGTGTTTGTCAAGAGTTAAATAAGGTTTCATTTAAGCTTTTGTTTGTTTTGCCCATGGGTTTATGTAGATGAATAGTGTATTCAGTTTATTTTGATAGATTGTGATTAGATGATGGGTGCTTTAGACTGCAGGAGGCAAGAAGCTTGAAAGCCAAAACTCTGAATACTGACCACACGCATAGCTTGTAGTTAGGCTCACATATCACTGGTTTTATGGCTTAATTTATTTAAACATGTAACACATTTCATTCATTTTACCTCTAAAAAAGGAAACAATAGTATGAGTTCTTGCCAGCACAACGCAACAGTAGTCATAATTCATGCCAAGAATATGGAGCAAACTTCTATCTGTGTGAGAGTTTTTAGCACATATGTCACATTTAAGCATAGACTAGGGGATATCAAGTATAAAACTGGTATGCCAGAGTTTGCAATACAATTTGCTAGAGGATCATTTTACAGCAGAGAAATAAAACTATGCAAACTATATCCCTCTCTGTTACTGCTCCAAGATTGTTTTCATTTGTTTCACTTGGAAATCAATGGTATTCTGTTAATTTTTATTCTCACAGTAATGTAATCTTTAAGGATATTTCCTTTCAAGAATACAACTAATACAATTAGTTGAGCTGGTAAATTAAGTTTAAGTTTATCCTTAAGTTTTTAATGTTTCAGCTTAAAAAGTTAAATGTAGAGTTTAATCACCAATTCATTTCCAGAATGACAGAGTCTGACAAGATGATCATATTTATAGGTGCTTCTGATCTTATATTTGACGTCTGAATGTGGTTTGTAGTCAGATCTGTAACCTATGATTACAGTAGTTGACCTTACTTTGATCATGTAAATGAGCTGTGTTCCATGACTATATATGCAATATTTGATCCTGATTTACCTCTGACAGTGGCTTGTTTATCCTGAGGTTGCAGTAAAAATGTGCTAGCTGACTTTTTCTTTAGTATGGTGAATGGGACGTGGGCTGTCTGTGACTGTGGTGTGATTTGGAAATTTGCTTTGACAAAATGAAAGCGAAGTATGGTCACCATATACTTCTTGGGAATGTGGTCTGACTTCCTCAGTTATTGCTTTACCTGAGGTAACATGCACAATTCAGAAAAAACGTGTCATAGTGGGACAGGCACACTCAGATGCTGTCATTCGTGTTAAATTTCGTTATAAGTTGGTAAAGAAAAAGAGTAGAATGGTAGTGGATATTAATGCATGGGATCGCCGTAGAGGGTCTTGTTCATTTGAAGGGACTCTATGTCAGGAAAACTGAATGTAACATGTTGTATTTTTCTTCTGTTTCAGGTCATCTGGGACCTGGTGCCATAACTGCTATCAGCATTGCCCTCATCCTTGGAGCATCAGTTCTCATTGCTTTGATTGTCATCACCTTGAAAAAGTTCTCTGCCTCGTAAGACAAATAAAGAACATGTTTACACAAATCAGTTTGAGTGATGTGTTCTTTAGAAATTCATCAATGCTGTGAAGACTTGGAAGCTGTCAAGGCATCATGAAAGGGTTCACAAAATCTTGCTTAATCAGTACAAATGTTATCTTTAAACCCAGTACTATTTGTACTCCAGTCACATCTGCTTTCATTGTTCAATGAAACATTGCACGAACCATGTATTACTGATTAATAAAATGTATGACCGAAAATGGATGACCTTTAAATGCCAGCATGCAGAAAAGATGCACAGATGGCATGTTTTTACCGAGAGATTGCAAAAAGCCTGGTAAGCATTTGGATGGATACAGGTGAAGCATGCAGAATATGTACAGTAAGGTAGATGGATGGCAAAGTGCAGTGTTGATTATCAAAGAGAGACATAAGATATGTAATACTGTGATGTACAGGTGGTAAGAAAATAAGGCAGTGACTGTGAGGTTATGGTCTAACCTCCATGATATCTATATTTAGTCTGAGCTCTCTAGAAGAAATATGTAGTAAATGATATGCAGATCACTGTAACTAGCTTATAATCAGCCTTCTAGCCATGTGTGATTATATAAAAACAGTCAGCTTATCCTTTCATTGACACACCTCTAATCAGGAGCGGCCTTAGGTCAACTGGTGCCCTAGGCAAAAGAGCTCCATGGCGCCCCCTACCACACCACCTGGTGCCCCCATCCTGGTCTACCTATACCAAATAAATACTGAAAAAGCACCCCTACTAGAGCGGCGTCCCAGGCGGCCACCTAGTTGGCCTATGCCTAAGGCCGGCTATGTCTCTAATTAAGCTAACTCATCGGCAGTATTTCTCATCGCTGCACACATCACCACAATAAATACATCACAAATGTAAACTTATAGTTTCTATTTGTTATACATAAATCAACATTATACAAAACAGTCCAAAAACAAAGGAGGCTCAACACGACCAATTAAAATAATAAAAATCTTTAATACTGCACAAGTAAGTGCTTTCACGTTTCAAGAACACTTCATTTTATTTATTTATTTATTTATCATTTGTTGACCGGGAAAGTCCGACTAGGTTCCACAGAGCCTGTTTTCAGCGGAGGCCCGGGGAGAAATGCTCCAGATGCATGTCTTTGGAATCATCAGACTTAAAACCCACTCTGTCTGATCTGAGGATACAGTTGTTGTGTCTTTCGGCTTTTCCCAGTTAGGGGTCGCCACAGCAGAACTCCGTCCCACTAATGATTGGTAGTTGATTTTTACGTGCCGAGTTATCAGCCCTGATGCACAACCTTCAACGAAGGTACGCCCATTCACGCATGTCTCCACGCAGAAGACGCTCTAGCTGAGAATCGAACCAGACAGCATCTTACTGTGAGGCGACAACGCTACCGCAGCACCACCACCGCGGGGATCTGAGGATACAGTATCGAACAAAAAAGATAGAATTACAAAAAGGTGGTTTGCATATTTAAACACTTGTTAACTGGGTAGATGCACTGGTCTGAAAACCCTTTTCAGCTTCAGCATGGGTCGAAAAGGAAGTTATAGAACAGCAAGTTATACCATTTTAACACAAATGGTAATATGGTGTACATAGATAATAAAAAAAAGTAGTAAATGTAACTTGGGAACTAAATAATAAAGTAAAATTCACACTAAATTATATGATATGCACAGAGCAAAAGCTAGCAGCTTAATTTAGACAGTGTCTATTCACATAATATTCTTCTGGTAGTGGCACAGATGACAATTTACCACAGAAAGTAAAATAAAGGTAAGTGAGAATAAGGCAAAAGAGAGAGGATGAGTAAGGTGGAGGAATGGGTATTGAAGTTTAAAAGGTGCAACAAATAATGGAATGAATACAATGGAACAAGGAAAATGGACCTACCTCACTGAATTGGTAAAAATGTGAGATTTCCTCACAGAAACACAGACACACAGACACACACACACACACACACACACACACACACACACACACACACACACACACACACACACACACACACACACACACACACACACAGCTGGCTTTCCCACTGTAATATAGCCATAGCTATATTAAGTAAAAGGGATTTTGGGGAATGTACCACCCCAAGCAAAAATTACCCCAGAGTCACAGGAATTTTGTAAAAGCATAACAGTTTAAATTACATGGGACTTTTGATGAACAGAAACCATTACTAGTCTGTTTCAACAAATAACTTTCTAACAAATGTTGTTTTAATTCAAGTCCACAAAATTCAGTCTATTTCCAAAAGTGTCCATGGTTTCTTTCCAAAGTTCAATTCAGTGGGACCACTTTTCAGTAAATATAATGTAATTATTCCTTCATATTGATGAAATTTTCCCCCAGAGTTGATCAATAAAATAAAAACTATTTAAAGACACCATTCTTTTCTCTTCAACACTCTTTATTTACCAGACTGGTGGGGTAATTCAATTAGTTTCTCAATAGCAGAACAAGAGCTTCTATCCTTTTATCAGGTTTCTGGGTTACTTTCTAGACTGTCTTTTTATGTAACATGTAGCTCATTGGAGAGTGATCTTCAGAACGTCTCTAAACCTAGAGGTCAAGAATCTTACTCCATCAAGATGTAGTGGCCATGTATATTTCTAGAGGCTTATTACTCATAGTTCCTTGTTAGTTTCATGGGGACTTGGCACTTTCTAGTTTGCCTGAAAGCTTCTCAGTTACAGCCTTTGTATTTCCCTGTCTGTCTGGTTGCTTGCCTGCTTCTGACTTAGAAAGTTTGTAGTAACCTTCTGTGATACATATTCTGGTAAATAGGATCATAGGATCATAGGAGATTACTAGGCTAATGGCTCTGGGGCCCTTACAAGCCTAGCAAGGAGTTTATTCACAGAAAAGAAACCACAATCAGCACCTGTTGCCCTGTCAATGAGGAACACAGATGGAACCCCTGGGACAAATTTGTGGTTGCCCATCCACTCATCAAGATTGCACTTGAAGAGGGTCAATGACATAGTTTGCTTGATGTGTATGGGGAGTCTATTCCAGAGATGGGGCAGCCTCTGGGAGACAAACCTGTCTCTCCAGCAGGTTTTGTTAATGTCACATATTAGATTTAAGCCTTTCGATTGGGTACTGCACGAGGAGTTAGACTTGGGGATATGGAGCATCTCTAGTAGAGCAAGGTCTGAGATTGCCTTGTAGATGAGACACAGAAGCTTGTAAAGCCAAGACCACCCTGTGTATAATTAGAAGACATGACATCACAGTAAGCCATGAGTTTTCCCAAGCTCAGCAGTCACTTTGCCACATGACCCCCCCCCCCCCCCAGCATAGTGCCACCAGTTCTATCTCTCTTTGCTCAGGAAGAAGCAGCCCAACTGCATTCAAATAACTGTGGCATTGAGAATGATGAATTTTTGGCTTGAGTTTCAAAACCTGACTTAATAAATTTGGGTTGCAGTCCTTCTGACTATACAGTAATTGTAGTGGGGTATGGACAGTGATTAACACAAATTTGCTATACAATAAATAATACTTTAGGGTGGTGAGAGCCCATTTTATGTTGAATGATGTTGTTCAGCATTTCTGACCTTTCTACTTGTAGAAGAGATGGGACCTCCATTCTATAGTCTAAGACAAGAGTGTGCCCATGCCTACCTCAGAGCCATGTGTATGCAGGAAGGCTTGCTTGGGAAAGACTTGAAGCTGGTTGTGTTGGTTCTGAGCACCACATATATTTTAGTTGCTTAAAGGCTTGCTTTGCCTCAGCTGTCCATGTAAACTTCAAGGGCACTTTACCTTTGACCAGGTCAGTTAGGGAGAAAACATTTGTAGGAAAGTTAGAAATAAGTTTTGATTAGTAGCTATCCATGCCTAAGTAAGACTTAACCTCTTTCTTAGCAGTTGGTGTGGGAAAGTTTTCTGCACTGCAACACGTTTTTTAGCCTGTAGTTTTACTGTGATTTGGCCTGTTACAAAGCTCAAATTGCAGGTGTCTGAAATGGAACTCAGCTTGATGCAAAGAAGCTTAAACTGATTGAACTTTAAGGAGATAGCTTTCTCTGTTATCAGTGCATATTACTACAATGTCCAGGTAGGCTACTGAATATCTGGCATGGGATATGAATTTTGCCTATCGGCCTCTGGAATACTGCAGCTGCTGCTTGGAGACCAAAAGGCAGGCTTTGTTCAGAACCAATGCTACTAACTCTGTAATAGAAGAGTCCATCTAGTGTAGAAATACTAATCCTTCCTTAGCTTTTGGGGTTAGTAACATTTGTCAACAACCTCCTTTTAGGACAGAAACTAACCTTACTCAGTTTTCCAAACAATACTTCCACTCAGAGTATGGGATATTAATCAAATTTAGATATTCTATTCAATTTTCTAAAGTCACTTCAAAACCTTGTAGAGCCATCATATTTGTAGACCAGTATAGTGTGGCTGTCCTACTCAAATAATTAGCATGTGACATAAAGGCATTTTAATGCTCTAAGCTACCAAAAAAATTAATTATTTGCACTTCTGAATTTTATTGGTAGTTATTGTTTTGAGAATGGCTATTCTATTCACTTTGGGAATCTTCTATGATCCTAAATTTGAACAGATTCTGTGTCACTTTCTTAACTGCTTGGGATCTAGGTATTCGATATGATTTCAAATTTACTTTGTCAGCAGACACAGTTTTTCTTGTGCTAGATTACACTGGTTTTGGCAGATAACTGTGAAAATACGTTTTCATTTTGAAACACAAATTTCCATATTTTCTGTTTCTGATACTGATAATGACCCATTTGTTTTTCGTTCAGGACATGCTGTGTGGGCCTTAACTTTTTCTGTAAATGTACTGTCTACAGATACTTACATTTTTCTCCAAGGCTTCAGAAAATTAATGTAGTATAACTGTTTTCATTTCCTTTTAGAAGACACAAATCCACCGTCAGGAAAAACAGACTTTAATGCAGTAAAGCTTTCGGTTAAACAACCTTCCTCAATGCTAAAACAGTACATATGACATTACAATACATTTAAATAAGAGACAACAGGTAACATGTGACCACAGCCAACACATCACACTATACCATCAATTAAAACTTTTCTAAAACATCCTTAAAGGTGTACATTACCAATGTTGCTGTTGTATTTTAACAAGCACGGGTTTAATACTGACTGCATTGTTTAAACCAGGTTCTAAATCTGCATGGAACCTGACAATACACTCATATTGTTTATTCTTTAAGAAATGATTAAAATCACCACCTCTAGGTCCCCTTTGTACACTATCTATCACTCTAAATTTAAAGCTATGATCCACACCATTGTGCATGATGTGCTTAAACAGTGCAGTATTCTCATTATTTCTTATTTCTGACTTATGCTCTGTAATGTGCTCTTTTAATTTCCTTGTGGTCTTTCCTACGTAAAATGAATCACATTTTTCACAGGTAGCAAGATATACCACATTAACACTATTACAGGTAGCAACACAGTTAAATTTAAACTACTTATTGGACACTGGGTGGACAAATTTGTCACTGTTGTGCTTAATAATGTCATCACAGCAACTACAGCACATACATCCATATGTGCCAGTTTTATTGCCCAACCTTACTTTTGTTATATCCTTAAAATCTTTATAGCATAACTTGCTCTTTAAACTCTTAAGATTTCTATATGAAAAAAGGGTCTAGCCTCTAGTATAGTATGTAGTTCAGGTGCTGCCATGAGTATAGGCCAATCCTTTTGCATAATTTTCTTTATTTGCTCTGTTTTTAAACTATAAGCAGTTATATATCTAATGTTATCATTCTTTTCATTTACATCAGTTGTGGCTACTCCCCCTTCTTTAAAAATCAGTTTCATAACATTACTTCTGCTTTGTTTCACATCATTCGCTATTTATAGTACCTCCACGCGGTTATAGTCACTACTCACAAACTCACCTACCATCTTATCCATTTGCTCACTAAACCGTGTATCATCTGTATTCAGCCTACTAACTCTGCACATTTGTGCTTTAACTATTCCTTGAATAATATGGGGGGCATGTAGACTCTGTCTATGTACATATCTATTCACATGTACATTTTTCTTATGTATACTTGTCTCTATTTTACCCATTTTCTTTTCTAAATGCACATCTAGAAAAAGTATTTCACTATAAGAGTGGTTCACTTTAAATTCACGGAATTCAGTGGTGCTATTTAAATACGCAACATAGTCTAGTAACTCTTCAGCTGTGCCATTCCACGCAAAAAAAAAGCAATCATCTACAAAACTTAAATACAGCTCTACTTTCTGACATAATACATTCTCATTATTAAAAACATACTTTTTCTTCCATTGATGAAGAACTATATTCGCGTAGGTGTTGGCCACAGGTGTCCCCATAGCCACACCAGACAACTGTAGAAATGGCTCATTATCAAATATAAAAACATTTTTAGTTAAAACTATTTCTAATAAAGCACAAATATTTTGCACCCTTGCCGTGGCTATTTCAACCTCACTAGTGAGAAATTCACGTACAGCCTCAACCCCAAATTCATTTGGTATTACTGTGAATAATGATGTTATGTCCAGCGTCACAAATATGTAATCAGAACTCAGTTTTTTATCAGTCCTCCCAGTAAACCAACATTTCAACTTATTTAAAAAATCATTAGTGTCCTTAATTACACTAGGACATAAACACAGATATTGACTTAATGTTCTCTGCAGATAAACTGATGCTGGTTCTGTGATCCAACACCCACCAGAGACTATCGGTCCTAGTGGGGGCTCTATCAGTGATTTATGGATCTTTGGTATCCCATATATCTGTGGTGTCCTTGGACAAGAGAAATTGAAGATATCAAGTGAAATATCACCATTCAATTGCATGTCATATATTACCATATTAACATCTGCAACAATTTTTTTAACATCAATAAAATGTATCTTCCTAAAAGTGTTTATGTCTTTTAATAGTGATTTCAAAGAATTTAAATAGTGAGCACAGTTCATAATTACTATGGTGCCCCCTTTGTCTGCCTGTTTTATAATTATGTCATTATTACTTCCTAAATCCTTCAGGGCTTCTTATTCATTATATGTTAAGTTATAATGCTTTATTTTCAAGTTACATTCATACACTTGCCTAATTTCACTTTCACACATATTATAAAAGGCAGTAATTACAGAATTACTAATAGGTATAAAAGTACTACGTTTCTTACAAATCAAATCATTTGTTTGAGAGGCATTCTTAAACAGTAACTTGAGGTTCAAAGTCCTTACAAACAATTTTTAAATCAGTTAAAGCACTTACTAGGTCTTCACAAGCACTGGGAATAAATTTCAGCCCTTTTCCCACAGGGACAGATGTGATTCAGTCAGTACATAGTTCAAAAGGTTTAACTACTACTAGGCCCAACAAAACCAACCTCACAGGCTCCATCCTAGACTGGATCCTGGTGTCTCATCCAAACAAAACCACATCTGGTGTCATTCCAGACCCTCTAGGAGACCACCTCCCTGCCTTCGCTCATAGAACAACACCCTCTTCCTCCTTCTCCCATAAACTCTTACACACTCGCAACTTAACCAACTTTAACCCCTCCACCTCTGATTCCCTCAAAATCACTAACTGGAACCCACTAAAAACCCTACCCCTAGACAAAGCCATTAATTTCTTCAACTCTAAATTCTTTACTGTCCTAAACTCCTTAGCTCCAATCCGTACTAAAAGAGTCAAAGCCAAGACTGCCCCTTGGCTTACTAAAGAAACCAAGAAAATTATGCGACAAAGAGATAAATCCTGGAAAAACTATCTCCATCATAAACAACCTGAACACTTACTTAAATACAAACAGTTACGAAACCTAGCCAAAAGACATGTCATAAGAGAGAAAAAGTCTCACTACAACCATTTACAAATAAATCATGCAAAAAACCCCAAACAATTCTGGAACTCTATTAACTCTCTTCTAAAGCCTGGTACAACAAAGAACCCTTGCCCTGATACCAGCAAATCTGACCAAGAAATTGCCAATCTATTCAACTCATTCTTTACCTGTTCTATTGCTGAACTAACCAAAACCTTCCCCAACAAAATCCCCCCACCCTCCCTTCCCAAGTCTCCACATCCTCTCCTCCCTCTTCCCCTATCTTTGAACTCAAACGTGTAACCACCCACTTTATAAAAAAAACTTCTCTCAAAACTCAAACCTTGCACCGATGCACCTGACAACATCCCCTCCTCCTTCTTAAAAATTGCCTCCGGCAGTATTGCTCTCCCTATTAGCATCCTGATAAATAGGTCTTTTCATGAGTCTTATGTACCGAAACTATGGCGCTCTGTTTTCATTCTCCCACTCCACAAAGGTGGCAAGAATTGTAATTTCTCCAACTTCCGCCCCATAGCCATCCTCTCTCCTATCTCAAAACTTCTTGAAAAATGCATCCACCTGCAGCTCATGCCATTCCTAACCAAACACCAGCTACTCTCTCCCACCCAACACGGTTTCTGCCCTGGGCATAACACTAACACAGCCCTTCTCTCCTTCTTACACTCTGTCAACTCAGCTCGAGACTCTGGTAACTTAGTTTCATCTATTCTCTTAGATCTATCTAAAGCTTTTGATACCATCTCCCACTCCCATCTACTAAACCATCTATCTAACCTCAACATCTCCCCAGAAACTCTATCCTGGTTTTCTAGCTATCTTTCTGACAGTGAAATGGGGCCAAGCCTCCTCCACCTTCCTTCCTACACCCACAGGAGTTCCCCAAGGCTCTATACTTGGCCCTCTCCTATTTAACATCTTCGTAAATGATTTCCACAAACCTATTCCCAATACCAATATTGTCCAATACGCAGATGACTCTACTTTGATCTGCTCTGCTTCCAGCTTTAGAGAACTCCAATCTCTAACTCAAGCCGCTTTCACAACCACAGAAAAATGGATGCACGAAAATCACCTCTCACTTAATGCTAACAGAACTAAGATTCTTCTTTTTACCTACTCAAAATTCAACACCGCCGAAAAAAATTCATTTCAAATTTCTTGCCTTAACAACTCCAACATTAACACTGTTCCCTCCACTAAACTCCTAGGTGTCACAATCGATGAACACTTAAAATTCAATACCCATATCCAACTTAACATCAAAAAAACCCATATAAAACTCGGCCTGCTATACAGAAATAATCAATTCCTCTCCCCCTCTACTCATCATAACTTAGCCACTACATATCTCATCCCATCTCTTCTATATGGTGCCCCTCTGCTTACAAATCTATCTTCTACCCTAACCTCTAAACTGGAAGTATGCTACAATAAAATTTCAAAATTTGCCTCCAAGGCAAGCTCCCTCTCTCATCACTGCACATCACTACAAACTCTAAAGTGGCTTGTACTCCCAAATCAACTAGACTACCTCCAAATTATCTCTGCCCACAAGTTAATCTTTCAACCCACCCTCTGCCCCGCACTATCCAATATTCTTCAACCTTACTCCCCCCCCCAGACCCCTTAGATCTTCTAACCAAGACCTTATTTCCATCCAGAAACCCAAACGCCCAGCCGGTCAACTTTTACTCTCCTTTTCCCTTGGAAATGGAATGCCCTTCCTCTCTCCTGAGGACCTGTGACAACCTACACTCCTTCAAAAGTCAACTCCTCTCCTACCTGCATACTCATCGAAAATGTAACTGCACACTTCACTCTATACCCCCCAAACTCCCCTCTTCCTTCTCTCCTGGCTAACCTTCATTACCTTCGTAGTTCTCTCTTGGTCACACTCTGCCAAGGTAACTAACACCTACCGCTAACCCATGTAACTGCACACTTCACTCTATACCCCCCAAACTCCCCTCTTCCTTCTCTCCTGGCTAACCTTCATTACCTTCATATTTCTCTCTTGGTCACACTCTGCCAAGGTAACTAACACCTACCGCTAACCCATGTAACTGCACACTTCACTCTATACCCCCCAAACTCCCCTCTTCCTTCTCTCCTGGCTAACCTTCATTACCTTCATATTTCTCTCTTGGTCACACTCTGCCAAGGTAACTAACACCTACTGCTATCCCTATACAATTTTTCCTATCATCCTCCTAAACTCTTTCCTTAACTTCAAATGTTACTGAATTACTGATTTGAAGGAATTTGCAGGAGGTAGTCTACCAACTTGAATGCCTACCTCCTACGATTTAAGTAATTCAACCTTTTGTATATAAATCATTTTTCTCTCTTTGAATTCTATTTGCACTTCTAAAAATGTGATCTAAAGATGTAGGTTGACACAATGTTCTTTTGTATGTAACTCATTTTTAGCTTTGAATTTTATTTGTATGTCTAATTATTATATAATGCCTTGTAACAGTGTATTGTGGAGATTTTCTCCCTGGGCCGCCACTGAAAATGGGCTCTTTGGCCCAGCGGACCTCCCCGGTTACCAAACTGGAATAAATAATAAATAAATAAATACCTTTATTCAACTCTACTGATGCTGCACAGTCTTCTTTTGCTGTGCTGGGCTGTTGTTTTTTCTTTTCATGATGTTTGGGGTCTGTCTTTGTTGTGAACGGCCCCTAGACCCAGTTCTGCTCACAACAGTCACTTTTAGCTGCACCAGTAACTGAAAAACACCAGAGTCAGTTGGGGCCGCTTAGTTTGGTTCAGTCAGGGTCCCAAATGTGGTTCCAATTGAATTTACCTTAAAAAGTGACTGTTGTGAGCAGAACTAGGTCTAGAGGCCATTCACTGCAAGAACAGACCCCAAATGGCACGAAGAGAAAAACTGACAGCCCAGCACAGCAAAAGAAGACTGTGCAGCATCACTAGAGTTGAATAAAGGCATTAATTAAACCTTTCGAACTATGTACTGACTGAATCACCTGTCCCTGTTGAGAAAAGGGCTGAAATTTATTCCCAGTGCTTGTGAAGACCTAGTAAGTGCTTTAACTGATTTAAAGTTGTTTGTAAGGACTTTAAACCTCAAGTTACTGTTAAAGTTCATAGATTAGTACTAGGCTAACTGCCCTTGTGGACCATTTTAAGCCTAGCCAATTAGCCCACATGAGAATCAAACTGTGCACCTTGTGCCTGTAAGGTAAACATCTTAACCATTATGCCAACCTCCCCTTCCAAAGAATGCTTCTCAAACAAATGATTTGATTTGTAGGAAATGTAGTATTTTTGTACCTATTAGTAATTCTGTAATTACTACCTTTCATAATATGTGTGAATATGAAATTAGGCAAGTGTACGATTCTAACTTGAAAAGAAAGCATTCTAACTTAACATATAATGAATATGAAGCCCTGAAGGATATGGAAAGTAATAATGACATAATTATAAAACAGGCAGAAGAAGGGGGCACCATAGTAATTATGAATCATGCTCACTATTTAAATTCTTTGAAATCACTATTAGAAGACATAAACACTTTTAAGAAGATAATGTTTATTGATGTTAAAAAATTGTTGCA
This sequence comes from Protopterus annectens, assembly GCF_019279795.1. Taxonomy (NCBI): domain Eukaryota; kingdom Metazoa; phylum Chordata; order Ceratodontiformes; family Protopteridae; genus Protopterus; species Protopterus annectens. Next base: position 820,885,205 of record NC_056734.1, on the reverse strand, counting down.
GATGTTAATATGGTAATATATGACATGTATTGAATGGTGATATTTCACTTGATATCTTCAATTTTTTGACTGTTTCTTGTCCAAGGACACCACAGATATATGGGATACCAAAGATCCATAAATCAATGGTAGAGCCCCCACTGAGACCAATAGTCTCTGGTGGGCGTTGGATCACAGAACCAGTATCAGTTTATCTGCAGAGAACATTAAGTAAATATCTGTGTTTATGTCCTAGTGTAATTAAGGACACTAATGATTTTTTAAATAACAAACAAATAAAAACGACCACCAACCACAGTGAGCACCAAGGTCCTTCCAAACAAATGTTCAACACATACAAAAAACAGCAGGTGGACCCAGAAACGACAGCAAGGCTTGTAGATGAACCCGTCTTTAATTCACAAAAAATAAGGACATAAGCGCTTTCGTAGTATCACTACTTCATCACTACACATCTGATGAAGTAGTGATACTATGAAAGCGCTTATGTCCTTATTTTTTGTGAATTAAAGACAGGTTAATCTACAAGCCTTGCTGTCGTTTCTGGGCCCACCTGCTGTTTTTTGTATGATTTTTTAAAATAAGTTGAGATGTTGCTTTACTGGGAGAACTGATAAAAAACTGAGTTCTGATTACATATTTGTGACGCTGGACATAGCATCATTATTCACAGTAATACCAAATGAATTTGGGGTTGAGACTGTACATGAATTTCTCACTAGTGAGGTTGAAATGACCACAGCAAGGGTGCAAAATATTTGTGCTTTATTAGAAATAGTTTTAACTAAAAATGTTTTTTATATTTAATAATAAGCCATTTCTACAGTTGTCTGGTGTGGCCAACACCTATGCGAATATAGTTCTTCATCAATGGGAGAAAAAGTATGTTTTTAATAATGAGAATGTATTATGTCAGAAAGTAGAGCTGTATTTAAGTTTTGTAGATGATTGTTTTTTTTTTGTGTGGAATGGCACAGCTGAAGAGTTACTAGACTATGTTGCGTATTTAAATAGCACCACTGAATTCCTTGAATTTAAAGTGAACCACTCTTATAGTGAAATACTTTTTCTAGATGTGCATTTAGAAAAGAAAATGGGTAAAATAGAGACAAGTATATATAAGAAAAATGTACATGTGAATAGATATGTACATAGGCAGAGTCTACATGCCCCCCATATTATTCAAGGAATAGTTAAAGCACAAATGTGCAGAGTTAGTAGGCTGAATACAGATGATACACGGTTTAGTGAGCAAATGGATAAGATGGTAGGTGAGTTTGTGACTAGTGACTATAACCACGTGGAGGTACTAAAAATAGCGAATGATGTGAAACAAAGCAGAAATAATGTTATGAATCTGATTTTTAAAGAAGGGGGAGTAGCCACAACTGATGTAAATGAAAAGAATGATAACATTAGATATATAACTGCTTATAGTTTAAAAACAGAGCAAATAAAGAAAATTATACAAAAGGATTGGCCTATACTCATGGCAGCACCTGAACTACATACTATACTAGAGGCTAGACCATTTTTTCATATAGAAATCTTAAGAGTTTAAAGAGCAAGTTATGCTATAAAGATTTTAAGGATATAACAAAGGTAAGGTGGGGCAATAAAACTGGCACATATGGATGTATGTGCTGTAGTTGCTGTGATGACATTATTAAGCACAACAGTGACAAATTTGTCCACCCAGTGTTCAATAAGTAGTTTAAATTTAACTGTGTTGCTACCTGTAATAGTGTTAATGTGGTATATCTTGCTACCTGTGAAAAATGCGATTCATTTTACGTAGGAAAGACCACAAGGAAATTAAAAGAGCACATTACAGAGCATAAGTCAGAAATAAGAAGAAATAATGAGAATACTGCACTGTTTAAGCACATCATGCATAATGGTATGGATCGTGGCTTTAAATTTAGAGTGATAGATAGTGTACAAAGGGGACCTAGAGGTGGTGACTTTAATCATTTCTTAAAGAATAAAAAATATGAGTGTATTGTCAGGTTCCATGCAGATTTAGAACCTGGTTTAAACAATGCAGTCAGTATTAAACCCGTGCTTGTTAAAATACAACAGCAACATTGGTAATGTACACCTTTAAGGATGTTTTAGAAAAGTTTTAATTGATGGTATAGTGTGATGTGTTGGCTGTGGTCACATGTTACCTGTTGTCTCTTATTTAAATGTATTGTAATGTGATATGTACTGTTTTAGCATTGAGGAAGGTTGTTTAACCGAAAGCTTTGCTGCATTAAAGTCTGTTTTTCTTGACGGTGGATTTGTGTCTTTATATAGTGGCTTTTTGTTCCAGTCTTCAGTGTACCAGCTAGTTGGCTTCATTTCCTTTTCCCAGCTCTCTTACCCTATAATTTACTAAACTTATTTTTTCTACAAATCCAAAAGGTTCTTATCACTTTGCAGGAAACTTGTTTTCGGCAAAAGATAACCTAAGTACTTTATCTCACATTTTGAATTCTCCAAGGCAAGCATTTTTCTTCTCTGTTGTAGCTCCTGTTCTCTCTCTTTATTTGTTTTATTGTAAGGATTATATTTTTAACTTGAATGTAAAACATTCTAGCCTATTTTTAAAGCTAATGTTTTCCTCCTCTCATTTAGTTTTTGTTTAACTAACATGCATGCCATTGGAATATGTATCATATAGCATTTCAAACAGGGTGAAGCCAAATGAGGTATAGGGTACTTCAGTGGAAAGATATGGAGGCAGCTGGTCTCAAATTCTCCTATTCAGTTCTATAGCATCCTGTATGAATGTGATATACAGATATCTTTAGCCTGTTTCACTTAAAAAATTCACAACGTTCATAAGTTTCTTATTCCTTTACAAAATCATTTTTCTCTTTTTCTTCCTATCTTCTTTTTCACCTTCTCTTTATTATTGGTTTTATGTTGCATTTTCTCTGCTTTACATCCCTATTGTATTTATGTTATATATAAAGAGAAACATTTACCTGCTATAAATGATGTACATCTGCTCATAATTTATGCAACCTTACAGTAACAGAGGCTGAGCCTGAAATATGTCATTACTGATTACTCCTCTATTCCGGGAAACAAACGTAAATAAATAAATCAGTGGCTGAATGCAGTAAACAAATAAGTAATAGCCCTGAATATATATATATATATATATATATATATATATATATATATATATATATATATATATATATATATATAAGCCGCGGTGGTGGTGCTGTGGTAGCATTGTCGCCTCACAGTTAGACGTTGCCCGTTTGATTCTCAGTTAGACCGTCTTCTGTGTGGTGACATGCGTGAATGGGCGTTCCTTCATTGAAGGTTGTGCGTTAGGCCTGGCAAGCCAGCATGTAAAAATCTACTGTCAATCATTAGCGGACCGGAGTTCCGCTGTGGCGACCCCTAACCGGGAAAAGCCGAAAGACACAACAATATATATATATATATATATATATATGTGTGTAGATCTTAAAATTTACCTACATTTATATATAGTTAACAGAACTGGCACCTGTAATCCTCTGTCAAGAGTTCCCAAATATGTACTGCATGATCTGCTGTGATGTATGAATTGATCACAACTGATTCATCTGAAAATAAATTCTGAAGAAGCCAGTTCATACAGTCTTTGCCCATTCTGTTATTTGGAATTTTTCAGATGCCATATGTCACAGGACCTGCTCCACCAAGTAACTGGTATTAAACAAAGAACCAGACTTATTGGCATTGCAAGTACACACACACACACACACACACACACACACACACACACACACACACACACACACACACACACACACACACATACACACACACACACACCTTACAGGCTCACCATTTCACCTAACAGAATGTCTGTGGGATGTAGCGAAACTGCAGTATATGTTGAAAACTAAAGTGGACAGAGGGGTATCACGCAGTGTCCATTTAGAAGGAAACACAGCCAGATACCAAACCAGAGAACCAAGAGTTGTGAGGCAGCAAATGTTACCTTTTTATTTATTTGCATTTGCTTACTAGGATGACCTAACTGGGCGACAAAATGCCACTTTTTAGTAAAGATATTGGGAGAAAAGCTCTACAAAACCTTTTATAATGCACACAGTTATGAAAAGACAACAAAAGTGTATTCACTTTAGGATGACATTCTGAAGAAAACAATATTGTGTAGTGGTGATTGACTAGTATAAGCTGATAGATCATATGATTTTGGTAATGCTAGAGAAATTACATCTGAAAAGCACTTTTATTTTTTTGTGTTGCTAGGTTATGTAAGATAGTATTGCAGTGCAATACACTGATAAACAAGACATTAAACATACGTGTTAAATGTTAGTTACTAAATAATTATGAACCTCTGTTCCACTCACACACACAGAAAGTAATTGCTTCCTATGCCTTAATTTGCAATTTTTCGTACTGTGTGACTGCAGCAGTATAATCAGAAAGCATTTCTCCTAGTTTCTCCCAGTTATGTACAGCAAATATGTTGCTTTTCCACTAAAAGCATCTTTAGATGTGTTGCTAACTAGTAAGAGTTCTTCAGGCAATTCAACTGATATGCTAATTTAAAAGATGACTCTAAGCATCCACTGAGTGAGTACTGGCCTACATTTAATAAACAGACTACTTTCAAAGCAGATTTTCAAGCTAAACCACTTCAGGGGCAGCATTTCACAAACTGCACCCTGCCTTCCTAAAATAGCAGCATCTTCTATTTGGCTGTAACTCCATTGTTTTTTCTATATGTCATTGTATTCTGTAACTTGTACTTTTACTTTTATTTGCTGTTATCTACCCTGTCTTACTATCTTCAATTTTATGGACCTTTTCTCCCCAGGCCTCTGCTAAAAATGGGCTACTGGCCCAGTTGGACATTACCTGGTAATCAAATGTAAAATAAAATCAAATAAAATAAATAAATAAATATAAGATACATAACTTTTTTGAACTTATATCATTATGCCCACTCTGTTTTACTAGTTATGCTAGAATGTTTTCTTTAGGATATTCATGGAATGGCAGCAAATCAAAACTGCATGTGTGAGCACTGTAAAAAAAATATATAATTTCACTCCACCTCATGAATGTTATTCTGCATGTATTGTTCCTATTAATTTCATTTATTTCTGTCTACCCTGCTCCTTCCTTTTCTAAAGATCCCACCTCCAAGTCTTTTATTTCTTTTATAACATTTAACAACTCATTTACAGCTGGTTTTAGATTTTGATTTCCATTTTCTAGCAATTAGTTTTTTGGCAGCCAACAGCTTCAGGCATTAGGTTTATTACGGCTTTACTTTGTCTAAGTAATTCAGTTTCTATATCCCAGCTCAGAAGCATCACTTCCTTACAAAGTATGTTCCTTAGTTACAATACTTTGCTTCCCTAACACTTCTGACAAAGTATCCTTCGGGGAATTTGTAAAATATGCCAGCTCATTAGTTTCCCTGAAAACATGTTGCCAAGAACTCTTCACCTTCCCATCACACTTCCAACATTTGCTGTCTATTTGTCAAATAATTCCCTGAAGTCTAGTTAGGGTACAAAAGTACCTGTTCAAGTACTTACATGCAATAATCGTAAACTTTCTAGATTTTGTTGCATACTTGGGAGCCATACAAATATCCTCCCATTGTTCCTTTGTTTATTGTCTTTCTGTTCTCATTTTCCAGTCTTTTCTAAACTCTCTGGATTATTTCTTCTGTATGTGCTACTAATTATCCCCTTTTTAACTACAGGTTCTGTTCTAGACTTGGCTAAAAACTCAACCAGAGATGTCATTCCCTTTAATAATTCCCTAGCCCTTTATATTTGCCTATACTCTGTTATCACGTCCTGCTAGAGAAGGCAGTTTTGAACCCATACCTCTCAACCTCTTAGTGCAAGAAATTTGGGCAAAGCCTGTCATAATGGGGGGGGGGGGGACAAAGGCACAAAAATAGGGACACATTTTAAATAATACTCTAACAAACTTAGAAAATTACTATTATAACAGAATTTGTGTTACAATGCATTTTTCTGAAGGATATGAAGTCTGAAACTCAAATGCATGTCATCATTTAATGACTTTAATCCTTAGTTCATCCCAGTGATTTGTCAAAAAAACACAATTTTTATGAGGAACAGACCAAAAATATGAGGCAAAAATCTGGACGTTCTGCTAAAACCTGTACAGTTGAGAGGTATGTTTGAACCCAATATCCAAACATCTGCTTGGTTTCATCCCACTCTGTGACTTTTCCCTTCCTAGTTATTTGCTCCCAATACCTTGGTTCCTTTGCTATTTTCTCCAATAAATTCCATTTCCCTGTTTCTTATTTTATTATTTAATTATTTGTCTTTTGTTAACCGGGTTAGTCCAACTGGGCCAGTGACCTATTTTCAGTGGAGACCCAAGGAGAAAAGCAACACATACAACATATCCATGACACGAACAGTAACAGTTTCATTTAGGTAATGTGAATACATAACCTCATACATTTTTGCCAAATGGAAGTTAACAAGCTAGTAAAAGAACAGACGCAACAAAATGTAGATTTGCAATATCAGCAAAAAAAAAAAAAAGTAAGCCCCCAATACAGCTTAATGATTGAACCAAGTTGGGAGAGATGAAGAAGAGGTAATTAAATAGAAGGCCTATTGGTTAAATCTTTCTCCATTCTCATGTTAACTGACGTCTCAAAATATTTTCTGCTACTTTGTAAATATAGTATCCTGTATGGATGTTATTATTCTCCTCATTGAGGGCTTGCACCAAAAATCGTACTCTCTCCTTATTTCACAACCCCCCCACCTCCCCATCTTAACATCTCTTTTCGTTTTGATTTGTAATCTTCTGCTTATGTTATGTATATGAGCCTTAACTGTATAGCTCTAATGTATCACTTCAAATCTGGTAATCCTAAACCTCCTTGTTCTGTGAGGAAAACAGCTTATCCCACCTAACCTTTGTCCTCTTTCCTTCACAAGTAAATTCCTTCAATTAATTAATCATGGTCCACAGCTTCTCCTCTGGTTGATAAAACTATGCCTAACTTGTACATAATATTAAAGGGACTAGAAACATTTTCATTGCTTGTACCTTACTATCCATGTTCACAGTCAAGATCTTCCAACTTCTCAATTTTTTTATATTATCTTTTATCTAGACTCTTCTCATGTATCCTTAGCTGCTATAACAGAACCCTTTTTAATCCATATAGCTAAATACTTCTTATCATGATTCCATAAATATGGGTATTGCTGAATTAAATTTTGTATGGGAACATTGTTTACCCACTACAACCTTTATTTTATCTTCATTTATTTTATATCATGAAAAAATTGAAACCGTCTTGAAAGGTTCACTAATGCAAGTAAGTACTAGACTAGCTGCCCTTGTGGGCAATTTTAGGCCTAGCCAATTTTCCTCAAAGGTGAGAATCAAACCATTATGCCACTCCCCAACATGTATCACATTCTGATGTCACATAATGTATCTTTGTCAGGAAACACTGCATGAACGTTCTGGAGAAGGGGGTTGATAAACAAATATGCAGAATAATAGAAAGTAGCGTGTATATTACCTTGTCGAAAGATGACAATATCGAACGGCATAAACATCGAAAATGCTGTGCATCAAAACTGTTCTTGTGGGGGGGCTGCACCCCCCCACACCCCCCGCTAATTATATATACCAACTCCGAGATCGCACTACAGTGAGAAAAGAGCAAACTTTCTCATCCCCACTGCACCATGATCCCGCAACACTTTCGATGTACGACATTTAAGACATTATTGCCATTTGATATTTTCAACATTCGATAAGGTGAAGTCGACCCTAGAAAGTAGGATGGGAAATAAGCATTTCAGCTTCATATCAGGATGCAGCGTAACTGAGCTGATATTTTCAGGAGGCAGATAGTTGAGAAGAAGCTAGAGATAAGGAAACAGTCCAACTGGGTGTTCCAAGACTTGGAAAAAGCATATGAGAAGTTTCCAGGAAAGCTGATTTGGGTAGTCTGAGATGGTCTGAAGTTCCAGAATCATTTATAGAGTTAGTGCAGTCTATGTGCAAGGGCCCAATGTCACATATATAAACAGTGTAGGTGTGCATCAGGGTTAATTTCTGAGATGACTACTGTTCATATTGGTGATGGAATACATTAGCAAACAGGTTGGTGGAGACAGAGCAACGATGCTGCTGTATGCAGATGATGTGGCATTACAGACAGAATCTGATCAAGAACTTCAGCAAATGATAGGGGAATTGAATGCAAAACTGAAGGCATGTAGGATGAAACTGAGTTCAGATAGACAGTTTTAATGGCAACAAATGGAGGAAGTCAGAAGTAGATGAGAACTGAGATAGAAGGAGAAAATAGCGAAACATGTTTAACAGCTTCAAGTATCTCACTGGAGTTGTTCAGCAGAAGGGAAGTCTGAATGACTACACTAGAATCAGAGGAGCTGCAGCCAAATGGCAAAGAGTGCCAGGAGTAGTGTGTCACAGAAAAATGTCAAAGAAGCTGAAAAGTATGGTGTACACAACAGTGGTGCAAACAGTACTACCGTGTGGTACAGAAACCTGAGCACTGAAGGCAAAGCAGTTGAGGAAGCTTGAGGTGATGGAGATGAAGTGCCTGAGATAGGTGGCAGGATGCAAACTGTGAGGTAGATCAAGAAATGAGGACATCAGAGTAGAAGTCCAAGTAACTTCAACTGAGAGGAGGTCAAATAATGGAGATTATGGTGGATCATATATATATATATATATATATATATATATATATATATATATATATAAATATATATATATATATATATATATATATATATATATATATATATATATATATATATATATATATATGGGAAGCAGAAAACAATCAGGTAAACAAGATTTAGGATAGACAGGAAGAAAACAAGAGAAAATGAGGGCATCCAGCAAAGAGATGGATGGATTGTTTGAGAGAAGACCTCCAAAAGAGAGGCATGAAGCCAAGGAAGGTAGGAGAGTGGCACTGAATCGAGAGAGATAGTGACAGTTGATGTGACACCTTGACCCCACGTAGAAAATGGAAAAGAGTGGGTTGACAATGATGATGAGGTCAGAAAACAGTGTCAACAGCACATATGCTATGGATGGGCTTTAGCCTCCATACAGTGTTCATTCAGACTGCCTTCTGGAAGGAATTGTATTATATGACATTCAAATCACAGTAACTGGTCACTGGCATATTTTAAAATGCATAGCTCATATACTATAATATCCTATCTTGCTTTCAATAATTCATCACCTATGGGTTTATTTCTGAAGATGCCATTTATAGCAGGTTATATGCCCAGGCTATAGCTAACTGCTGTCACCCTTTACACTAGCTTTCCATTCAACTGTAGTAACAGCATAATAATGAAGCAGGTAGCACAAACCAAGAGGCAGAAATTGTAGGTGTTAAAAATCTCCAGTGCACTGTAGATAAGGAAATGTAGGCACACTATGAACAAACCTCAGGTTGGTGCTGGTTCAGTAGTGTGGGTATAATAATGTTGCTTTAAGTTATACACAGCTCTTTGTCAGGCAGGGTTACCTCTTATGTAAGTCTTCCAAGGAAGTAAACTTTATTACCATGGAGTTTCAGTAATAAAAAGCATGCTCTACTTTCAAATGGCAGGCAGCAGCTAACCTTGAACTGCCTTCCTGCAGTAATCAGATTATCTCAATATTTTGGTTATTTTTATCTAGGAGGGACCCAAAAGTGTGAATCACTTCAAAACTCGCCATTATACCAGAACACAGCTCCAAAGGATGACAAAACAAAAGACAGGATACAGAAAAATAAATGGACACTAACACAAAAAAACACAGAAAACAATTGCCACCTACTGATAGGATGAGCATCAGTGATATTTCTTTACTGTCTGCGTTTTCAGTAATTCATAATTTTTTGGTATAATTTTAAATCAAGAATACTACAGAAAGGAGGAATCCCTACCAGCACATACCAAACTAGTGCAGTAGCAGACACCCTCAGCCTTAGAATGGACTTCTGGCATATGATACCTAGTAAATGAATCGTCAGAAGTCTGAGTCATCACCTTATGACTTTATGCAGCAGAAACTCCACTAAATAAAGTCATCAAAACAGCAGCAGGCCTAGCAGAAGTAGTAACATGAGCTCTGGCCCATCCTAAACTCAGTTTGTTTTCAGTTTCATAACATAAAAGAATACAACTCAAATGTCATTTAATTATGGCCTACCTAGTAACTGCAGTATCCAATCTATTTAGAATTAACCAGACTTTTTGAAAGATCCTGCTTAGAGATGCAGGTACATACCTGTCCACAAGAACTGATTTTGCACAAAGTATTCTCCCCAGATTCTGCCTGTACAGATAGAAGAAGGCCAACTAAGCATTTTAAGCACAATATCTTATATAACTATATACAATTTATTGATAACACAAAAAGGTTTTATAGACAATTAGAAAACAGAAATATGTACATTTTGGATAAGTATTTATGAAGATCCTGTTAAATGTAACAAAATGCTGAATGGATAAAAAAAAATGAAAAGAAACAGTAAAAAGTTCTAATTTAGAAGATATAAAATGGAATGAAGTAACAGTCATAGAAATTGTCAGAAAATTAAGAAAAGTCCCTAAGTGGTGAGCCCTGGGCCAAGATGCAGTACCTAACTTTTGGCTAAAGGTATTAACATCTTTTCAGTAAGATTTAGCACTGAGTAAAAATTATAAACACACACACACACACACACACACACACACACACACACACACACACACACACACACACACACACACACACACACACACACACACATCCTGAGCAGATGCCACCTTAGTTAACAGCAGAAAAAATAATACTCCTCCTCAAGAGTGGACCTCCAAGCCATCCTAAGAACTACAGACCAATAACTTGTCTTCCAACAAGATATAAATTATATGCTGGAATTGATGCAGAGTTTATAGCCATCTAGGAACAATTCAGTCATGGCAATAGAAAAAAAAAGCTAATATGAGAAAGTCATATGGAACAAAGGATAATCTATTGTTAAGTAAGGCTTTAGTAGGGAGCTGTAAAATGGGGAAGACTCTAAGTATGGCATGAATGGATTACAAAAAAGCATTTGGCAGCATCCTACATTCATAGGTAATGAAATGCTTACATATGTATAAGCTACACCCAACATTGATCAATTACATTGCAGTGATTATCAAACTGTGGGAAAAGACTTTTGAGTTAAGCCACAACAAAGGTCCAATTATTAGCTCACAGAGACTTCAAAAGTTCCAGGGTGATTCTTTGACAGCATTGCTCTTTTGTCTTGCCCTTAACCCATTAAGCCTTTGAATTACTAGATTAGGCTATGGTTACATCTTATCTTCCAGAAGCCAGCCTTGTTCAAATATATTTTTCTTAGATTTTGTGGATGATCTGAAATGACGTAGCTCAGCAGATGAGGATCTGAAAGTACAACTACAAATGGTTACATTTTTTCAGATAATATAAGAATGACATTTGGTCTTGATAAATGTGCAAAAGCAAGATTTATGAAACAGACTGCTGTAGCAAGAAAATATCAACCTGGGCCAAAAATATGATATAGCATGAAGGAGTGTATAACTATCTGAGAATAGATGAAGGGTCATCAATGAATAATGCGTAAATGACAATAAAGCTTAGTTAGAAATAGTTCAGAAGGCTAAAGCTAAAACTGAAAACTGCCTTGACATCTAGGAATAAGGTCCAAGCTATAAACCAATTTGCATTTCCTGTTCTAATTTACAGGTTTGATTTGATTGACTGGCCCCAAACAGAATTGAATCAGCTGGAGAAGAAAACAACAAAAAATGCTTCTTGTTTAGCAAATGATATGCAAAAACCAGTGCATACCAAGATTATATATCTCTCGCTCTGAAGGAGGTAGGAGTCTCCTTGAAATTGACTAGATGTTTAGGCCTGCAATTGCAGGACTGTATACATATTTATTGACTTCATCAGATCCCAACGTAGTGAAAAAAGCACAAAGAGAAGACGTCTAAGATGGCATTCTTACTTAGTTTGGCAAAAATATTTTGAAGAAGAGTAGGAATGGAAATCAAACTAGAAGGAAACATGAATCACACAACAACTTAACGTGACAAAAATGAAAGAATATACAGAAAAAGATCAGGAAAAAATAAAAAAAAGGAAAGCTCACAAATATAGTGTTAAATGAAAAAAACTTCTAGAAGAACCGCATGTTGACCTAGGTTTGACAAAGGAATGGTTAAGGATAGATGAATTAAAACAAAAGATGAAGGTCTAATAATGGCAACTAAGACAGTGTGCTACATACATCTTGGTTTACAAAGTCCATTGAAAAAGTGGGCAAAACAGACAAATGTAGTTTCTAGAACAGAACTGAAAACATTTGCTCATTTAGTTGCTAGGTGTGATATACTCATAGCTGATAGTCTCTAACTGAAAGGCTTAATAATGTGCATGGGGGATCATGCAAACATTACAATATAGGAGTAGCTGAAAAGCATTGGAAACATGAATCACAAAGCATTATTGACAATGAAGTATATATCACAGGGGATCCCCCAATACCAACATTTCAAAAAATAGACACAAGAAAACCTGATATAATAGTCCATGAAAAAAAGACAGAAGTAGCATTACTCATTTAAATTGCTATCCCCAGCAATTATAGTATCTTACATATGGAGAGACACTAAGTCACAAGATACCAAGCAGAAATCAGAGTAATCTGGAAGAAACTTTTACCCAGTTAATTCAAGTAGTAGTAGGATCAACAGGACCGATAAAAAAGAATTCACAATTATACCTAAATATGCTACCATACCCTATATGAACTGGAGAAGGAGGCAATTCTGGGTACATTGCAGGTGCTGAGAAGATCACATTTGGCTAACATCAAAAATGGAAGCAATACTAATTTCATGAACTCTAATCATATCCTGACTTACGAATGGGGCCCATTTCTGTCTCGAGATTAGAAACCCAATAAACTTAGAGAAAAAAAATACGGGAAGAAAGTTTAGCTAGCAAAAATGAAACAAACAGAAATGGCAGTAATATACCATCTGCGAAGTGAAGGATTAGTGTTGAAACTCTGACACAGGCAATATTACAACATGATGTGCCAATGAGTCCCCAGATGGAGGATCAGCAGATGGAACAGTATGTATCTGAAGAAGATATTTCACAGGGCAATGTTCTAGAACCTTCTGTAGGAAGTATGCATGAATGGTCAGTTAGAATTGCACAAGGAAAAAAGCAGGAAACAGAGCAAAAGGGTGACCTCAGGTGAGAAAAAAGTGATGTAGGGAACACCTGCTTGATTTATTTGAGATAGATATACATATTAAGATAGATAAAAAAAAACAGACTACGGAAAGTAAATAAGACCCCAAATGTTAGAAGCTGGGAAAAGAGATTAGTGGACTATTAAGATAAATTCATGTGACATAATAGAAATAAATAGGCTATACCACTGTGCAGCTAAACTAATAGTAGATAAATATTTTGAGTAAAACTGAGAGTGTAACAAAGGAAAGGAAGGTAACAAATACAATGCAAACATGGAAGCACTAACTAGAGAAAACAATAAACCAACTAAGGTAAGACGTATCACTTTTAGCAGAATATCGAAAAGGAAACAGATCTTTAAAAATTCTTAGAAAGATAGATATGGTTAAAGCAACACATGGTATCAAAACAAACCAGGATTTATCATGCACTATTTCCAATAATAAACAAAAAAAATCAGCACAAGAAGAAAAACACAGAAAGTATGCAGATAAAGAAACAGGCAATGTACAAAGCAAGCAATTAATTGATAACCCAAAATGGTTCTCTTTAAGAGTGAACCTCCAAGCCATCCTAAGAACTATAGTCCAATAACTTACTTCTCCCAATAAACACATTATAGACTGGAATTGATGCAAACAGTCATTTTAGACAGAAAAAAACAATAATGGCAATAGAACAATAAGGTAATAAAAGAAAGCAGTAGCATAGCTGGTTTAACCAGAGCCCTGGGCCAGTACTATTAACCCGCAAAAAAGCCCACTTTGATCAAAAAGATTGTCTTATTACAGTTAGTTATATGCCTCCACCCCTTCATAGTGCAAAAAAAAAAAAACATAAAAACACATGCACACATGAATACTACTAGCATACAAGCCAGGTAGCCAGATGCACAACACACACACACACACCCTCCTGCTCCAACCATTCAGGTCCCATTTCTGTACCCTGCCCCAACCCTCATTCAACTTATTTTAATAACAAAAAGTCTTCTTTTAAAACTGTAGTAAACTGCTTGCTACAAATGTAGCAACCAGTTGCTATGGTTTCTACCCTACTTGCACAGAGCTCTATGGTGCTCATGTTTTAGTTTAAAAAAAATCTTTTGTTTTAAACTGTGGCAAACTCCTTGCTACAAAGGTTCATAGGTTCATAGGTTGGTACTAGGCAATCGGCCCTAGTGCCTATACAAGCCTAGCCATAACAATTTCCTGGCTATTTCTTCCCACACTATTTACTTCCCTGGACCCCTGTCTAGCAGGGTGACTGACATGATCCCTGGGTGAATTTCCTTTCTCCCATACAATCATCAAGGTTCCTTTTGAAGAGGGCCAAAGAGGCGCTCTGCTTGACATGTATGGGTGGGCAGTCTAATCCAGAGTATGGGGAGTCTCTGGGTCAGGAACCTATCCCTCCAGCATGTTTTGTTTATTGTGATGACAAGGTTTAGATCCCTGGAGCGTGTGGCTCTGAGGGATTGGGATTTCTTTAAGTGTAGCATGTCCAACAGCTCTGGGTTTGACATGGCCTTGTATGTTAAGCAGAGATTGCCACTGGGTAGACGATATGCGACAGATTATAGCTAGAGTTTTTTAAGGCGGTCAGCATAGGGCATCTGCTTTAGGCCTATGATTCTTTTAGTGAGGTATTTCTGCTGCCTTTCCAGTTGTTGCAGATGTCTTGAGAGGTACATACCAAATGGGGCATTGTATTCTATAATGGGTCTAATGAGGGATGAGTACAGTGGGACAATGACCTCCTTTTTTCTGGATGAAAATCCTTTAGTGAGGAGATGTGCCACATAGAAGGATTTCCTGACTGTTGTGGCGATGTGGTTATTAAAGGTGAGACCACTGTCCACCTGTGTCCCTAAGTCTCTTATCACACTTTCAGTGTTTAGTGTACTGCCACCTATGTGGTAATTCATGGGTACATGTTTTTTTCCCAACGGGGATAATTATACATTTCTTGGCATTGAGCTTGAGCCCATGGCTCTGGCACCAAGCATCTGTTTCTGTAAGGCCCTTTTGTAGGGTATCCACATCATCTGGGGATTCAGTAATGGCTCCCAGTTTGCAGTCATCTGTGAACTTTGTTAGCCAGAGTCCCTTAGTGTTGGCCTGTACTTCAGAGAAGTAGATGCCAAACAACAGCGGTCCCAGGACTGAACCCTGAGGTACTCCACTTGTCACTTGTCTGGAGCTGGATTTGGAGTCAGCTACTTTTACAGTGTGGGTTCTGTCAGTAAGCCAGTTGGCAACCCATCAAGTGATGTAGGGATTAATGCCCAGCTTAGTAAGTTTATCTATGATTCCAGAGTGGGGGATGGTGTCAAAGGCCTTGGCGAGGTCCAGGTAGGCTGCCACGGCTCTAGAGACTGATTCAAAGAAGTCAATCAGGTTCAGGAGACAAGATCAGCCCTTCACGAACCCAAACTGGGTGGGGTCCAGTGTTTGAAGGTTGCCAATGTCTTTGTTTATAAGTTCCATGATAATACGTTCCATGGCTTTGCAGATCAAGCTCATCAGACTGATGGGGTGGTAGTTCCTGGGATCCAAGGTGGATCCCCCCTTGTGGAGTGGGATAACTGTAGCTGTGTGCCAGTCAGTGGGCACAAAGCCTGAGGTGAGGGTATGATTAAACATGACACTTAGGTGAGGTGCCAGTTTGTTTTGTAGTTCAAACTGTTGCTATGGTTTATACACTGCCTGCATGGAGTGCTATAGTGCTCATGTTTTAATTAAAAAATATATATTCTTTTTAAACTGTAGCAAACTGCTTGCTACAAATGTAGCAAGCAGTATGGTTTATACCTTGCCAGCACAGAGTGCTACAGTGCTCAGGTTTGACTGTAAATGCAATACTGGCTTTTAAAAGCTGGTAGTGCATGAAAGAGAGATCAGGATCAGCTGATGACTAATTGCACCCCCCCCCCAATGCTTTGCAGTTGCTCACTTCCCCTACCCTAGCTACACTACTGAAAGAAAGTAATTTGGAACAAAGGAATACCTACTATTAAAACAAGCCATAATAACTGTAGAAAGGGAGAACTCTTAAGTATGGCATGGATATATTAAAAAAATATCATCATACATTCATGGATTATGAAATGTTTATAGATGTATAAGATATACCCTGCATTGATCAATTATACTGCAGTGAGAATGAAACAGTGGCAAACCACTTTGTAGATGAGTCATGATAATGGTAAATTATTACTGTACATACATATACCTACATATTTGTTGACCTCTTCAGATGCAAACATAGTTAAAGCTCTAATGCATGAAGAAAAGAAGTCTAATGTGATATCTTTGGACATTTAGCAGAAGCATTTCAAAGAGAGCTGGGAGCGAAAATAAAACCAGAAATAAACAACAATCAGGTAGGAAGTGAAAGTGCTAAAGAACAAAAGAAATAATAGAAAGAAAAAGACCAGAAGAAAAGGAAAGAAAACTGGAAATGTCACAATTATACTGACAAGAACCCCTAGAACAACCACATGTTGACCAAGGTTTGACACATGAATGATTAAGAAGAGGTGAATTTAAACCAAAAGATGAGAAGTTAATAATGATGACCCAAGATAGTGGGCTGTGTACAAACTGGTTTGCAAAATCTATAGCAAAAGATGAGAGAAACAGGCAAATATAGTTTTTGTAAAACAGAACTGGATACAGTTGCACAACTCTTTGCTAATTGTGATACATTCATGGTTGAGGGTCTGTATACTAAAAGTCACAATGATGCAGCAAAATTCTTGCACTGGAGATTGTGCGAACACTATAATATACAAGTAACTGAGAAGTATTGGAAAATGAACCAGAAAGCAATACAGAGTATAATGAAGTGTGGATCCCGTGGAATTACCCCACTACCAACAGTTCAAAAAATAAAGTGTGGATCCCGTGGAATTACCCACTACCAACAGTTCAAAAAACAGATGCAAGAAAACCAGATATAATAGTCCAAGAAAAAAGGGCAAAAGTAGCATTAATCTTTGAAAAAGTTACATCCAGTGATTATAGTGTACTATGTATGGAGGGACAAAAAGTCACAAAATTCCGGGATTTGCAAGCAGGAACTAAAGCAACATGGAATAAAGAGACCCAGACATTTTAAATAATAACAGGAGCAGCATGACTAACAAAACTTTTCAAGTGCATTTAAGTAAACTACCGATACTTGTATCCCCTAATGAACGGCAGAATCAAGCACTACTAGGTACACTGTGGATACTGAGAACAGCACTCTTGGTAAGCATTAAAGACTGAAGCAATATGAATTTCATGAAATTTAACCATATCCTTACTCTGGAATGGGGCGCATTCCTGTCATGGTATTATAGCGCTAAAACATTTGGATAAATTCCCAAATAAAAGGAGGAAAGCAGTATAACAATTACATTTTTACCTGACTTACCAGAAGACATCTTCACTTCATGCATGTCAGGAAAATGGTATCTGAACCAGCAGCTGAACTTACCAAAACGTTTGAAAGTTCTATCCATAAACATAAAGTGTTTGGAAGACTTTTGGGGTACTGATGCACAGTGCTGTATAAAGATGAGAAAGGCTTCTGCAAAGATGTCTACAACTTAGCACACAAGATTCCGGCTATGAGCTGCGTGGTTCATCCTTTAGTCATGGGTTTGATTCTGTCAGTCTCCAGTTGCCTACTTTGTGACTCTGAGCAAGTCATTTAACCAGGCAGTGCTCCTGAACTGTTCCTGAAAAGAGGCAGTTGTACCTATTGTGTTTAACAAACCAGTAGGTAGAGTGGATAAAAACTCTTTATTCCAAGCCACACAAAAAACACTGTAGGAGATACAAACAAATTAAAACCAGATGAGCACTTTCATACCTTCAAAGTGCTTCATGAAATCTAACAAATTAACAAACTCATCATGAGAGTGTATTAGCGTCTTCAGAGAAAACGGAGGAATCAACAGACTGGGATAGTGATAAGACTGACTATCCAGTGTTACCGGCAGCACAGGAACCTAGGTGCATGCAACAAACCTTTCACAGGGGGAAGAAAGTGGCACAATATGGCAGAAAATGAGGGAGACCCCTAATGAGTCGAGTCATGGACATTACAAGGAAGGACACCAGCAACAATATCCATACCAGCAGCAACAACAAAGGTACAAATGCTTTAAAAAGAACTAATGTAATGACTGATTCCTTTGAAAAAAAAGACCAATACTGACTATATTATAAATCTGGCAGGATAGTCACTAAGTGATTGCAAAACATCAATATTGAACCTTGCTTTAAAATTTGTTCCTACTGTTATGCCCAGGCTTTATACGATTAAGAAAGATATTTTTTGTTTAGTGAGAAAATTGCATTTGTGGAATTTTATTTCATCATAAGAACAATTTTAGTGCTGAGGAACAGTGTTCAAATGAGTTGTGTGAAACAGATTTAAGTTTTATTCATGTACTTCAGATATTGAAGGTTATGAGAAACCCAATGCTTATTGCCAACTTGACACAAGGACTGTGCCTTATAAAACAAATTGTATTCCACCCTTTACACATGATGGAATACAACAGTTTTCTGTAATGTTGAATTCTGCAGTAGAGTCAGTTTTCAATGATTTGTAAAAAATAAGAACAAGGTTGAATATAATCTGACTAGACAGGAGTGGAAAGCTTTACAAAATTTAAGTAATGAAGATGAATAATTTTTAGGCCAGCAGATAAAGGCAATAAGATTGTCATGCTTCATTACGAACAGTATCTCAAGATGTGTTATGAGCATCTGGACAATACTGGTGTTTATAGTAAAAGTAATAAGGAACAATACAAGGAAGCAATTAAGAAATATCTGGAGCTGTTAACTAAAGGTTGGAGGCTGGGTTATTTTTCAGAGGAAGATGTAAGTAGAAAGTTTAATGTAGAAAAATGTGAAATGGCTACCTTTTATTGCTTCCTCAAAGTACATAAGAATATTCATAACCCCCCAGGCAGACCAATAGTATCAGCTTGCAGTTATTTTTTAAATAAAGTTGATATTTTTTTACACAAGTATCTATTAACTGTGGTTAAAAAACAGCCATCATATATTAGGACACATTTGATTTTTTGAACAAAGTAGCAAATATATAATGGAAATTGGACATGCATTAGATAGTGATTGATGTTAAAGTTTATATACAGGTGTCAAACATGCTAATGGAACTGAAGTCCTAGAATTTGCACTAGGGAACAGTCCAGTAGCTAGGTATATAATTGAATTGATGGGTTTCAGTTTGGGACATAATTTTTTTGAATTTAATGGTACATTGTATCATAAAAAACAGGACAGCCATGGGGGCGCCTTTTGCCCCCATGTAAGCAAATATAATGATGGCTCTGTTTGAGTTTGAATGTGTATATATGCATGAGTTTGTTAAAAAAATATGTCATTCAATATTATAGATACATAGATGATCTTATATTTATCTGCAAAGGAGGACATGAGAAGATGATGTAATTTATTACAGACTTATAAAATAATAGGTTTGGTTTACAATTTGATGAACCAACATATGGATGTCAAGTTGTATTTCTAGACGTTCATCTAGAGGGGACAATAAGTGATGGGATAAAAACCAAGGTATATAGGAAGTTTCACGATAGTGTTCATTTTCTCCATGGTACTAGTTTTATCCTTCACATTTTATGAAGTCACTTCCATATAGTGAGTTAATGAGGATTAAGAGATTGTGTAATGATAAAGAAATATTGGAAGAAGAATTAAAGAAAACAGTAACAATGTGTATTGAGAGGGGGATATGAAGAGGGAATAATGAAAAATTCCTTATGTAAGGTAATGAAGAATGACACTAACAGGGTTATTTATGACCATGGAGAGGGAATATAAGAAAGAATGAATGGGAACAACATAAAATATATGTGGTCACTGCTTATGATCTTCTAAGTGAACAGATAGTGGCAGTTATAAAACATCATTGGAATTACCTTTTTTTAAGTTTAAAGAATTTGTAGACTTATGTAGGTTTCCAGTGTTCTCATTCCAAAGGGGAAGGAACATGAAGGATAGGTTAGTGCATAGTAGATTTATGGCACCAAACATTAAATTATATAAGGTTCCTGGACAAATGGGTATGTTACCCTGTGGAAAATGTATAGTATATAGGTATATACTTTGTTCTTTTGACAACATTAATGGACATAGTTTCAATGTGTTGGGTAAATTTTGTTGTGATACAGAATACCTAATATATGCTTTACAATGTCCGTGTAATATGTTTTATACAGGAGAGAGCAAAAGGCCTTTCAAGTTGCAATTACAGGAATATGTTAGAGATATAAAAATGGCAAACTCGAAAGTCCTCTTGTAAAACATTTTTTGCAGTATCACAATGGTTGACCAACACCAACATTTTTATGTTGGGAAGACGAATAAGTGTCTGAAGGATAAGATTAGAGAACACCTTTATAGCATCTCTAAACCAAGTATGAATAGTGCTTTGTCTAAACATGTTAAATCAGAAGGGACGTCACATAGCTTTAAGTTTATGGTGATAGATTGGTTGAGATTAGATAGGAGGGAGAGAGTGATGTTAGAACTTATACTGAGTGCTTGGAGACAAAGACTGTTAAGAGCTACCTGTGGGAAAGAGTTTAATGAATATATACCTTTAAGACTGACCTTCAGGTCACGTTGTTTGAAGAAATATGAGGGCTATTTAAACAGGTTGAGTTTGTTAATTTGTTAGATCTGATGAAGCACCTTGAAGGTGCACAAGTGCTCATCTGGTTTTAATTTGTTTGTATCTCTTACAGTGTTTTTTGTGTGGCTTGGATTAAAGAGTTTTTAACAACTCTGCCTGGCTGGTATGTTTAACATGTTTTGGGATTTTCTACAAGCTATCCTGATTTCTTTCTTTGTTGCTACCTATTGTGTTTACCCACTTAACAGATAAAGTAAAAAGGGTGGAAGAGATACCACAGATGAGAAAGGGACAGTTCCCCACCTCATGGTGCACTGTCTCCCTTCTGACATACCAGGCATAATGCAGTGAAAACTGCATGCCATAAGTTATAAAATGTCATGCATTAGATGTATCCTATGTAAATTTGTTAACGTAAAACAGATTTTTCACACTTGAAGATTCAGTCTAACAGCATGTTTTCTGACCATGATCATGCAGTACACAAGATGATGGCAAAAACTGATGCTTGGAATCACAGACCAGTTGCATACCACTCAGTGCTTACCTGTGTGGGAATTGGCAGTGTGCATCCAACTAGAGATTCATAGTCCCCTACTGAGCAACAGTGCAATCAGCAAAAATGTAATGCAGAGAGTGTATGCAAATGACCACATAATGATACTGAAATGAAACAAATGTATGCAAGGTGAACATATAAATGATTCATAGTTATATGTGGGGAAAAGTGCATACCGATGTGTGCCTGGGTATGAAAGGGCAGAGCACCCCCAAAAATATCTGCACTGCAGACAGCAAGAATGCTGGAAGTTGCAGCAATGGTCCTGCAGCAGCATACTTTAGGCAAAGAATAATGACCAACAAGAGTGTGTTACTGTGTAAATAACACACAGCTGGGGTGCTCCTCTACAGTCCTGGAAGGACGTTATTCATGCAGCAACACACACCCTGGAGGGTATTCTGTGCTTAGAATGGGGTGTCTGTAAAATTGTTTTGTTTTACTTGTTTTTATTACATTATTATTATTTTTTTTATATTTTTTAACTAAAATAGTTCCTCTGCCAAAAGTTTCAAACTTGCTCTAGTATATGTAAATGATGTTGGAGGAAGCATTTTACATCAGAAATATAAGATTTTCAAAGAATTTCCAGATTTTTACCTCATTTTATTGGTCCGTTATCATATTTCTGATTTGCTGGCAAATCTTTGGGGTAGAAGTCACTAAATAATGACATACATTTGAGTTGCAGACTTTATTTTCTTCAGAAAATGCATTTTAAATTCTTTTATTATAGCAACTTTCCAATTTTATAACAATGTATAAAATCTGTTCCTATTTTTGAGCCTTTGACCCCCACTTTATTTTAGGCTTTATCCAGATTTCTTGCGCTCAGAAGTATGTGTACCTCTTAATTTGAACTGCTCCTGCCACTGCTTGATCGCTCTTTTTCTCTCTGTCTGTCTGTATCTCTCTCATGCACACACACACACACACACACACACACACACACACACACACACACACACACACACACACACACACACACACACACACATTTTTAATGTTTCTTTTAATTTAACACTGTCAAAACAGCAAAAGCTATGCTTAGCGAGTGTAAAGTAATAGCTTCAATAATCTCACTCTCACTTTCATGCAAGCACGCACACACACACACACACACACACACACACACACACACACACACACACACACACACACACACACACACTTTTCTGTTTCTTTTAATTTTACACTTGTTAAACAGCAAAAGTGATACTTAGAAAGTGTAAAATAATGGCAGCTGTTAGCTTCGTAACAGCCTGAACTTCACGGCAGATTAATATGCTAATGTGAAGTGATGGACTTGTTTTTCAGTGGGCATTAACTGTTAATTAACATCCTGTTGTGAATGTTCTTTCTCCAGTCAGGTACTATTTTGCCCATTTTCTAATGATAGTAGTGCTGCTTTATGCATGATGTGGCACTCGGTGCCAAAGAAACACCACCCACTCTGGCCGACATGCCATAATTTCACTTATTAGGAGATAAACAATCACTTTTCAGTAGATTTTAGATGTTGTATGGGCATTGGTTGACATGTGTCAACCATGTACACTATCTTTCAGAATTCATGTCCTTTCCATGTTTCTGTAGGAGAAGGTGTGTATAACTAAATGACCTTTCAGAAACCAGCAGGGGACATGCTGGTTATTTTGCAGGTCTCCATCTGTAGGATACTCAGCAAGTTCCTCATTATAATGCGAATGTGAAGAAATGTATTTTGCCATAGGACATGACATGAGAGAACTAATATGATGCATGCTTTCTATGACATGCATCATTGTATTAGATGTCACAGATTGTACACATGTGACCTACCTGATTGACAGACATGAAGGTCTATGAACAAAGTCTGCCATTCCATGCACTGCTTATGTCTGCAGAGCACCCAGACAGTTTCCATGATTCTCACACACACACACACACACACACACACACACACACACACACACACACACACACACACACACACACACATATATATATATAAATATATATATATATATATATATTTTTTTTTTAATTTATTTTATTTTATTTTACATTTGTTGACCGGGCTAGTCTAGCTGGATACATGTCCATTTTCAGTAGAGGCCCGGGGAGAAAAGCTCCATGTGCAAAACAATATGAATAAAACAATAAACAATATATAATAAACCAAAGCAGAATAGAACAAATTATAATAAAAAACATTTTAAGTATGGTCATGAAAAAGTCTACAGAAGAATATATGCAATGTATATGACGGTAAAGCAGTTAAACAGTGATGATAATAAAGAAGTAAATATGAAGAATTCAGTCACAGGATTCATAGTAAGCAGCTTTAGAAGGGAAGGGTAGCTGATGCAGGTGGTTGTAGTGAGAAGAAGCAGCAGTTAGTCAGGGATAATACAGGAACATAACCAGCGTTTCTTCAGATGAAGCTTGAGCTTCTTTTTGAAAAGTTTATGAGAGCAGAGAGTAGTAAGTTCAGCGGGTAGAAGATTCCATAGCTTACCAACGGTGTTACAGAAGAGGGAGTCACCTGCTAAATTGTTAGCTCTGCTGGTGTTAAACAGTTGTTTATTAGCAGAACGTAAGTTTTTAGGATTATGGTAGGGGGTAAGTAGGCTTGAGAGTATAGGAGTATTCGAGGGTTGATACAGTCTTTTATGGGCAATAGTAAGCTGTGAAAAATGAAGATGCTGCAGAAATTCTAACCAATCGAGTTGTATAAGATTTAGACAGTGGTGAGTTCGGAAAGGAGAGGCAGCAGCAAATCTGGCAATATTATTATAGGATACAGTCAGCTTGTTAATGTTGGTTTTAGAAAGGTTTGTATAGATGGGTGAGGCATAGAATAGAGTAGAAATGAGATGAGTTCTGGCTATAGCAGTCCTGGCTGTTGGAGTAAGAAAGGGTCTGATTCTATAGAGGGATCCAAGTTTCTTGTTGACTGTTTTTATTTTACTGTTAATATGTGTGTCAAAGTTGAGGTTATTGTCAATAGTTATTCCTAGGAGCTTGGTAGTTGGGTCTGGAGAGATAATAGTACCATTGTTAGATGTAAGTGTATATATAGTTTGCACACATCTTGCCAATATTGCTGCTTTCTCATAGTAACATTCCAAAGAGCCATTTAGTTGGTAAGGGTAGGCACTGTGGCTAATGTTAATATATTGGGCTATATGTATACTGTGCACAAATGTAGCAAACTTCCCAAATGTTGGTATTCTGTTGCAGGTGGATACTCACTGGGTTCTGGCTTATGGCACTTCTGCAGAACCTGCAAGAGTGTTCAAACTTCAGTATAACCTCACATGAGCACATCGTTCTGCAGCAAAATAACAACATAGTAGTCTAATATTATTAAATAAGATTGTACTTGGCCCCTGCCTGGGACATGCACAGTGAGAAAACATAAGGCTTATAAGAAAATAAACTAGCTAAGAAGAGAGTTCACAATGTAAATAATTTCTTCAAATTCTGACTTTTAACTTCTGCTGCCTTTATACGTTGATGTTGCTACCACCAAGTGGCCATTTATTATAAAAGTAGAACACAGTCAACTAATATTCTAAAAAGTGGACCACAATCTGCTACTGCTAGGTAGGTTAAACCAGTTAAGATGACTCTGGGGGTACAACTCAAGACAATGAATTACTGAAAAGACAGAAAAATATTATGTCTCAATATATAAATCTGAATATATAAGTCACCATGGGTGGCTACTACTAATGGAGTGCAGCCCTGCCGATATTGTCAAGAAAAATACTTTTTTCTAGTTCAAAAAGTTCATTTTGTCCTTATTTCTTTATTTTTGTAGCTTATGTCTGTTTATTTCCTAGTCAAATGATTGGGTCTGTAGTTTATGATACTCACTAAGTCCTTAAGTATGTCTGACTATGTTCTGAGCTTGCATAGGCACTGGAAAAAAATATTCCTGGATGTTTGGATTCCTTAAAAACAGCCAGCAAATATAATGATCCTGCCATTCACTTACAAGCTGTTAAACCTGGTTTCCACTCACTATAAATAATTATTACATGCTGCTATTGTTGAGGCCAGATGGGATACAAAGCACTGTGACAAGGGGACAAAAAAAAAAAAGAAAGAAAGAAAGATTTGATTGGTCAGCTTACTGAGATGGGCCTAACAGTCAAAGATGGGATCTCAGCTACATTGTGATTAGTTTTATTTTATTTTGTTTTATTTTATGCTGGCAGTTTTAGACAAAAGAGTTTGCTCTGGCAATTTGTAAGAAGACAGTAGATGGTTAGATGCATATTAAGCAATTAATAGATTCTTCAAAGGGCCAGAAGACAATGTTGTTGTCGTCTGGTAGGTTTAGCTCAGAACAATATAAAATGGTCCAAAACTTTGAAATTGTGCCCCTAATAATGCAGTAATTTTTAAAGGAGCTCTAAAACATTCCCTCTGTTGATATTCTTAAGGGATTTGTCATGACTCAGTATTTACTGTTTGCTAATTGATAGTTGCATGTAGGTTTTAGGAAAGTTTAAATCATTGGAAACATTCCTCTAGCTCATATAGTCACTTGGTTTGTATTTCCCTATCAGATTGTAGTTCTGAGCAGTCTTTTTCAGCTGCCTTCTGGGGTGGGGTGCATCACTGAGTCCTTGATGATTGATCTAGGCCTCCATTTTATGTAATGCTAGCCCTAGTACAAGCAAACAGCTGAGTTGCATATTGTGGATGTTGCAGCAGCCTCAGGATTGCAAGGATATATTTAAAAAGTCCAGTCATGCCAGGTAATGATCATTTGATTCATTCTTTTATTTTCTGAACTGTGAGGAGACTTAGTTTGAGATTTCCATTAACCAGACCTGTCATTAATATAGTTTCCAGATTCATAATTTTTGCCCATTTAGACAAGGTTCATGTGGATAAATGTCACCAGCTATGATTTAACAGGTAAATCTGCACTGCAGTTGTACTATTGATCCATCTGTAAGAGCTATATAAGTTTGATATAAAAATGTAATTTTATATCTGTATGATGCTCACAGTTAAATTAATACATTTTTCTTTCTCACTAGTATTTATGTGCATGTTTCATTTGTGTATAAAGAAAACCAATGGACAGCTGAAATACAACTCCTTCTAAGTGTTTGCTGGGAGTCTTATACCCATGTTGGACTGGAGAAGATTTTCAGTTAAAAGAGCGATTATTAGCTGTGATGTGGTCTGCAAACTGACATTTGTATTTAATGCCAGATGTGAAGAAAGCATGGTCTACATTTTAATTATGTAGAAGTAACTAAAACAGTTAGATGTTGTTATATTTATTGCAGTATAAGTTAAAATTAAGAGTTCTTTTCACATTACACTTCACCTTCTACTAGGGTTGAGACTCCTTACTGTCGTAATAAACTTTAGTGTATGGTTTATTGTGGAAAAAGGCATAATCAGCGGTTTAGTTTCTGGATTATATTTTATTTCAAACGTCTATACAATTATAATCACTTACACACACAAACTCAGAAGAAACAGGGATAGGCATGTTAAGCAACTAGTAGATTCTTCAAAGAACTGAAGTATGTCTATATGCAGTCAAAAAAAATCATCTCACCAGCACTGCCAGAAGCACTTCACTATAGACTGTGGAAGCATGCGATTCTAGTGAGTTTTTCTATCCATTAGATTAGCAGTAAAAGATAAGAAGCATACATGATAGAGTTTATTTGTGTAACTTATCAATGTGAGTGTCAGGAAAGGGAATATGTATTCAATCTTAAGGCAGGGATCACCTTTGTAAATATAGTTTCTTGTGTCTCTGGGAAGTGCTCTTTATCTTTAGGGCATGCAATGCATCAATACTCTCATACAGGGATAGGGTTGGATCTAGTTATATGCCCAGAAACAAGCAGACATAGTTTCAGTTGGGGAGGGAGAGCCTTTCTGATCTAGTTTAGTGCCAGTGTAATAGATGCTTTCATGTATCCTAGGGAAAAAATATTATCTTATTGTTTTTATCTGTGGTGATGCTGTGGAGGCTTGACTAGCATCATGCTCAGAGCCGCACCACCCATATGTACACCCATCTCATTCTAGTTAACCTCACCCATCTGTTTGCAGAATGTAGCTTCATCTTGATTTGAAATCAACAGCCACCATTGCTTGTATCACACAAATCTCCACAAAAGGCAGTCACTGATGTGGTTACTTTCTAGACCCAAGTGAATCTATCAGGCAAGTTCTAGTACTCTGCTTTCCTTTACTGAGAACATTTGGCCCAGTCACACAATGGACAATGCAAGTATTTTTCCCTAAATAAATCAGGTTCTGCTGCTTATACTTTTCCTCCAAGTGCTGCCCCATCCATATTTTTATTCAAAATATACTTGATTAATCACTGTTGTGGGAAGTATAAGCTGGCACTATGTTCACACTCTTAAGTGTTTATTGATTTAAAAAATACCTCTGGAAAAAAGTAAACTATCCCGCCTTCTTGATGTATGTCTTCCACTATCACTGATCATAATGCAAATTAGGCAAGACTTGCATTTGCATACAAGCATGTAATCTTAGCAATTATGTCACCTGACAACTGGACATGGACTTGCCAGCCATGATTTCTTACTATTTGGCAGGGATGGAAAGTAGATTGCATGCTAAGAAGTAGCAAGCCAGCTCATTCTGAATTGAGGTTGTTGTATTTTAAAATTAGTTTGGGTTAATCTTTTTACTATCTTAACTGTAGTAAGAAAATATTTAAACTTAAACTGATTCAAATTTGGGGAAATATGAACATTTAGTTTTAAAAGGCTTTACTTTTTTCTCCAATAATGTTTAATTGAACTTTCTTGGAAAAAAAAACACCAAGGTTCATAAAAAGGAAAGGAAACAAAAACACATTTAGTTAAACACTAACTCACAATTCCAATATTTTGAGTTTTCAGTGTTATAAACTACTATATTTATGCATGTATGGGTATAATAGCATTCATTGCACTCAATTTTAAAAGGTACTGTCTGTTACAGAGTATATAAACATCAATGAATTTTATTAAGTGTTGTCTGTGGCAAAGAGTATAACTTTACACAGCACTAAATTGTACTAGGTATTATCTGGACAGTATTAAGAAACCTATGATAAAATGTATAAGACACCCAAATAAAAAGCAACCTTTCTTGAGTCGTGAAATGTGAACAGTGAGAGAATTGTATGCTTATAGGAGTATCTGTCTGTGCTATACTGAGACTTGCTGTAATAAAAATAGATCTTCATGGAAGTTAAAAGGTATCATGGAAAAGAAAATTCTTCAATGTGGTTATAATAAAGCCACACAACAAAATGGTCATGTGTGATAAAAGTGGTCTACTACAGATCTGATGGCATTTTATGTAACCAAAAACTTGTGTAAGGTGATGCTCCTAAAAGGAAAATTCTCTGACAGTGAAAAGTGTGTGGGACATTGCTGAGTAAAACAAGAAAAAAGATGCTGTGTTTAAAAAAATTAAACCATCAGATGGGAAGTGGGAGTTCACTGTTGCATAAAACAAAAAAGAAGTGTTGATTTTAAAGGCAAAACTCTCTGCTGGGGGGAGGTGTTCATTGCTTTGTAAAGAAAGAAAAAGTCATGGATTCTAAAAGTAAAGTCTCTGAGAGTGAAAAGTGGTTCAGTTCTGTGTAACAAAATGTGTGCAAACCTGGTAGAAGTGAATGTGAATTGTTTAACTGAAAAATGATAGGCAAAAGCGGTAATAAGCAAAACAATATATGTAGTGCTATCCTGGAAAGTGAACAAATATTAAGTTATGTTGAGATACAGCAACAATGGCTTGCAAAAAAAGTAGTATTGACTAACCATGTCTGGTCACAAACAGTGCTGTAGTATAGTAGAATGAGAATGCTTTGCATTAGCACATCTCTGCTAAGGAGGAGCAAATGGATGGTTTGCAGTCCAGTGCTGCACGTACATGGAGAGAAACCTTAGTTGACATGGATGACTCCAGCTCTAAAAGTTTTAAAGAGATTGAACAGATAATGCTGAAGAGCAGAAATTATTTTCCTTTGATTGCAATGTTAAGAAACTATTGCTTTTAGATAAAACAGTGGAGATTATTTAGAGAAATCTGCTAAGGAAAAAAGGGTTAACCAAGAACAAGAGGAAATAAGTTAGGATTTCTCTCAACAATGCAAGAAAAAAAGTTATGGCATTAACTGAGAAACTATAAATTCTAAAACAGGCAGAAGATTATGTCTCCAAGAAGACATAATTAATAGCAATAATAGAACAGTTGGTTTCTGAAAATGAAAATAAAATGACAACAAATTTTACAATGTTATTAGCTGTTTTTCACCAGCCAAAGAAATGTAAAAAAAAATAGACAACAATTGGTTGACTAGTCCAAAACTTTCTGGCCTTTCTATACAAGTGAGAACACAGAAACAGACAAAGTTGAAAGTACTAGTTTCAGTGACATCATTAACAAAAAAAAAGTGTCAAGTGACTTTGTTTAGGAACTTGAAAGACAAAAAAAGCCAATTTCAGATTCAAGCTGACATGTTTACAGATGGTAACACTGTCCTGCTACAAATATCAGAATTTCAAGCTGAGAATGAACTATTAAAGGCACAACTACGAGATACTGAAATAATCAAGCACTGTTCACAGCAGTGAAGTGACCCAGTTTAAATAGCAAAAGAAACCCCAAAGTGTAGAAGAAAGTAAATAGTTGCTGTTGATAAGTGAGGAACTCAAAATGCTATATGCAAAGCAGTACAGAGGTGAAATAACAATGATCTGAGTGCAGTTAATCAAAACAATCAGGAACTGGTAAAAAAATGTCAAAAAATAAATGCCTTATTTATCCATTGTAGGAAGAAAATATAAAGTTATGTCACAAATGAACGAACAATATGATTTGATTCTCTACTCACTAAGTGTAAAAATCTGGAAGCTGAAAATAGAGTCTAAAACAAACATTTAAAGGATGCCAATAGTATATAAAACTGTATCTGCCAACCATAGTTTCCCATGCTGAGCTGATGTAATAAAGTCATACTGTTGTAAGAAGTCTGTGAAAGCAAAATAATTCCCTCCTACAGGAGAAACACCATCACACTAACCTTCTGAAGCTGAGCGAGGTGATCAATATATAGAATGGTTGAACCACTAATCTCTGAAAGCCAATGACCAGAACTGCACTGATGGCAAACTATAATGAAGGCAAACCAACGTGTCTAGTACAATCATAGAACAAATAGTTGCAGAACTTGAAGCTGCAGAAATAAACCTGTGACCACCTAGAAGTGTACAAACTGTACAAAATACATTCAGTATTTAATATAGTCCATCATTAAGTCAATACTAACTAACTCATCACTGGTATACGATGTAAATGAAAAATCAATATATAATAATTGTTTCAATGCCACATGTTCTAATGCTACACATATCCATTGTTCATTACTTGATTTATATCACCTTAGGCATCAGTAACAAATACTAAACCAAGTATAATGTTCTACACTTTCTAAGGAAACCCCTGATAAAACAGATGAATAAAAAAGAGAAGTCCACACAACAGAGAACTGTGCATAGCATAAGATGACCATAGCACTATGCCTGCTGCTAGTCTGGTCATATTGCCAAGTACTGGTACAACTGGTTCAGTGAGAAAGAAAGAAAGAAAGAAAGAAAGAAAGAAAGAAAGAAAGAAAGAAAGAAAGAAAGAAAGAAAGAAAGAAAGAAAGAAAGAAAGAAAGAAAAATACCTCTATTAAGTCTGTGAGCCAGCCAAAGAATGATTAGGCTGAACTGTGATGCTTATCCACCACTGGCCTGAAGTGTGTGTGAGGGGGTGGAGACATGGTATAGTGCTCCCTAGCATATGTGGGTGTATGTGTGGAACTGCATTGCAAGAGTGGTATGAGAGCAGGACCCCACATACTGGCTCAGAATGGAGGAAGACATGCATCTTTCCTTTCAACAGGAGGACTACACAGAAAGAAGAGAGTCCTTGTAAACAGGGCTGTTCATAGGCTCATAGATATATACTATGCTAGTGACCACCAGGGCCTTTATAAGCCTAGACACCCACCCCAACCCAATTGCATCCCCTGGCAACATGTGTGTCTTAATTGGGGGGCTTGTTTGTTGGGGGCATGTTAATTAGGAGGTTACTAAAAAGTTCTGTGGTGGGGGTATGTTAGTTAGGGAATGTTTACTGTTGACCTTGGTCTTTAAGAGACATGGGAGCCAGCCTAAGTCTGAATTTATAATTACCCATCTAGTGTTAGTTAGGTAATGTTTACTTTTGGCTTGTGTCTATAAGAGACATGGGGGCCAGTCCAGGAATGAATTTGCAATTTCCCATCCAATGATCAAGGTTACATTTGAATAGGGTTAGGGCTGGACTCTGCTTCACAAGGATGTGGAGCCTATTCCAGAACATGATGATCCTTTGAGTCAGACATATGTCTTGCCAGCATGTTCTGTTTATGTCGCAAGCAAAGCTCAGATTCCTAGACCTAGTATTTCAGGTGCTGCCCATTTTATGGATATGCAAAAACACCATCAAGGCTGGATCTAATGATGCTTTATATGCCAAACACTGATCGCCTCTCAACAATCCATAGGAGACTGAGTAAAGTGACAGGGCTCTAAGGTGATCTGTATAAGACAATGTGTTAATACCCTGAATTCTCTTGGTGAGGAATCTCTGTGGGCATTCCAACGGTTGCATATACCTAGTCAGGTACATAATGAAGGGGTCATTCTACTCAATGATGGGTCTGACAAGGGATGATATAGTGGTACTATAATTTCCTTGGACCTGGATATCATACCCTTACTTATATGTTGGGTTAGTCAGCACTGCTATGACCTGCTCCTTGCTGATAGCTGGTGAGGATTTCACAAGGGGTGGTAGAGAGGAGTGGGGGGTAAAGTTTGAGCTGAATTTGTCGGCCAGCAGATCCGCTATGTCACTGTGCACAGTGAAGGCGGCACCATTTACTACCAGTTCAGCACATCGTCGCATATTACCTTTGAGGTTTCAGACATAACTGCAGAAGGTCCAGAGGTGGTCTTTAGTCTGAGAAGCTATCTTAACCTTGTAATTGGACTTGTTGATTTTAATTAGCACTCTGTTTAGATTTATTAGTGAGCTCTTATCATTATGAGAGTTGCTCTTTTTGACTTTGGCTATGACTTTTTTCCTTTTGTTATATACCTTGTTAAGATAAATAAATAATAAATACAATAAATAATAATAATATAATAATAAAATAAATAATAATAAATAAATAAATAAATAAATAAATACAGATCAAGATTCTACCAGTATGGTTTGTTTTTGGAGTTTGTTTTAGGCTTACTTCTGCTAGGTACAACAGCTTCTATGCAACAATTTGCATGTTTCTATGACTAATTCTGCACAGGTCTTGTGAACTCTGGGGTGGGCAGGGCATTGAGATTTGACAAACTGTCAGTTAACAGGATGTAGTTTGCTTTAGAATAGTTTCTAACTGTAACAACTTTTCTTGGGTTTTCCAAGTTGATTTTTTATTTCAAATGAAACAGCTTTGTGATCTAACCATACACAAGTAGACAACAAATAATGAAACACTCGGTAAATGGGTCAATAAAGCCTGTCTTCCATTGATTTTCACCATGACCAGAAACTTCAGAAATCAGCCATATCCTTTATTTTACACGACAAGACAGATTTAGCGCTTTCATCTCCAAACCTGGAGACCTCATCAGAATCTGTCTTGTCGTGTAAAATAAAGGATATAGCTGATTTCTGAAGTTTCTGGTCGTGGTGAAAATCAATGGAAGACAGGCTTTATTGACCCAAATACCGAGTGTTTCATTATAGCTTTGTGATCTAACCTCACCAGTGAAGATGTGACATGGGGGTGAGAGATAGGGCAGGGTGGTGCAGTACTCTCACATATTGGTGAGAACAAGATCCAGTATTTTTGAACCTATGGTTGAAAGGTGTACTGACTGATCAGGGGCATTTGTGTTAATAAACTCCAGGAAACATTGTGCCTGCAGGTTGGTGGCAGTGTATGTTTCCCACTCTGTAAAGGGGTAGTTAAAGTCTCCCACTCTATAAAGGGGTAGTTAAAGTCTCCCATGAATAGAACGTTTGGTTGGATGGAGAGTGCCTCCAGTAGGTCTAGATAAGAGTTGTGGGATTCTTGGGACATAGATGGTGACCTATAGATTGCTAACATTTGGTAAGGGACTCCAGGGAATCATCCTGTTTAACCAACCTTGATGTATACTTGTTGCTAATGCAGATCTAGATACCTCCACCTTTAGTCCCTATCAGTGTGGTTGATGGTCTGAATGTGTGGAAGGCACTGTAACCTTGGACTGCTGGAGTACTCTATGTGGCTTTAAACCATGTCTTGGTAACTGCACAGATATCTACATTCTCCAGAGTGAGGAGAGCCTGTAGAGTGTAGAGTTTCCTTTTAACTCTCCTAGCATTGACCAGTAATACCTTTAGGTTCCTTTGAGTTTTATTTGCTAGGTTGGCAGGTTTAGCACTTTGGCATTGCCTAAAAATGGATTTAAGGGGGTGGATAAAATTTTAACCAAAATCCGGAAGCCCAGGAAGGGCAATTGCAGGCCATCTTTGGCAAAGCAACTTGATCTGTTGATCATGTCCTCCCAGCCTTATAGATATTTAATCCTCCTTGACTGACACCAGAAACTAAGCCAATTGTTAAAGTCAATCATTTTTTTGTTCATACTGTGGCATCATCCTTTATGAAGGTACACTGGTGCTCAATGCAAGGCACATACCAGTCTGCGACACATATTCAGAGAAGTACATAAGGTCTCTCTTCATATAATCCACAGAGGTGTATCACAGGTCATTTACTCCCCCCATGAACTATGATAGATTCATACTGGTACCTGCGGTGCAATGACTTGAGTGCATGTGTAACTTTGTGGATCCTGGCGCCAGATAAGCAACTAACCATAATCTTCTCCTTGTCCAGATTGGTGAGTAGGGCATTGATGTGTTGTACAATGAAGTCCTGTATGAGAAGAGTCCTTGGTAAATTGTTTGCTTGACTTAAGGACTTTGTTTTGGGGGTCCATTGGGTGTAGGCTTATGTGCGGTGTTTGGAGTTGCTTTTGGTGCATGCTTTAGAGATTGCTGAGTATAGCCAGTCATTTGCAGGCTTAGGAGGTCCTTAAGTTTGGGGATATTGCTTTTTAGTGCCATATCATAAGATGGTCTATCTGCATGGACACTATTAGTGGATATTTTGTGTATATGTGTGTGTGTGTGTATGTGTGTGTGTGTGTGTGTGTGTGTGTGTGTGTGTGTGTGTGTGTGTGTGTGTGTGTGTTTTCTTGGCGACCTTGTTTGTATGTGAGGTTTTGCCTCCAAGTAAATTTGTGTATGTAGATCTCTTGCATACTATGTTCATTTCTTTAAGGATTAAAAGATTGCCATTGAACATGAAACAATTGCTACATTGTCTCAGGATGTCCATAACTACCAAGTTGGCTACAGACATTTGGAAATTGTATATACATGTTGTCTGGACCTGTATTAGGGTGGGTTATAAGGGGCTGAGGACTGGGTTTTACAGGTCTCCTAGGATGGTGTCTAAGGATAGGGACTAGAATTGACTACTACTAGGATATGGTATTAGATAGTGCTTGGATATGGTATTAGTGCTATCTGATGTCCAAGCTAGCTGAGCTTGACTTTGTGCAATGTTTCACTAAACTGCAGGTTACAGTACCAGTACAAGTTTTATAGGTTAACTTCTGTGTTTTCCATCTGAGATAGACCAGGCCAACACCTACTGCCACTACATGGAATATCCCAAAACTTTAACAAATTAGCCAGACAAGTCAATTTCAAGTCAATGAGACCTATAACAAGACAGTTTAAACAAATGCAATACTTTTAGCCTTAAATAAAGATAAATGCACAAATAAAACAAGAAATCAGTAGTTGAACATTAAAATAGCTTCTGGAAGTGTGATTGTTAAATACAAGTATTTAGCTTGTGCCTGAATGGCATGTGATGCAAGAAAATCACTTCACAGCCTCAGGTGAGGACACCAAGAATTGCTGAGCTCTATGGAATTCAACTAAGTGCCCTCTCAAACATGCCAAATTTGTACAGGTACTTAAAACAAAGGAAACTGGGTAGAATCCCTTTAGCAGAGCCAAAATTGCACGAATACAACAACAAGGACCAAGAAAAATGCAAATTAGCTACTTACACAGTAACACTGCCAGTAAATCTTCTCAAAACTGCAGTTCTTAGCAACCAGCAAATAGTACAATATCAGGGATAGTTGAAAAAGATTTAAAGTGTAAAAATCAGCAGATAAAACAGTTAAATGAAGTGCAGAACAGTAAAATAATTTTTTATATGCCAAGGATGCACAGGATTTATTCAGGATCTTCCCAGAGTGTGGTAGGGCTGCTAAGCAGATGGGAGCTGTGTGAAAATGATGATTTGTACCGAAGGATGTTAGCTAAAGAGCAATACCTGTTTGCTGATTGGGCTCTCAGTATGATGGATTTATGTAAAACAATGGGTAGGAAAAGTACTTAATCAGCTTAAACAGCTGACAATAGCAGTAAAAGGGAGAGCAAGGGACTTTGGTAGTCAGGTTACCATCAGGGATGAAAGAGGAGACTTTTTAAAAACAATTTTTTAGGCAAGGTTCAAAGGATAAAACCACCACCGTAACAGATACAAGCATGCATAATCTGAAGGTAATGCTACTCAATGCTAGAAGTCTAAACCTCAAAATGCACTCTCTCGAGGCACTCCTAAAAATGGAGAACTTCAATATCTGTGTAGTAACTGAGACCTGGTTCAAGGCTCCAGAGAGCACCCCTGCAATACCAGGCTACAATTCTTACCACATTTTTCGGCCACAAAACCAAGACCGAAACACTAAAGGTGGAGGAGTGTTCATATTCACCAAGGATATTCACACCTCCAGGCTAGTTGCCCAACACAATACATCTGAAATTCTCCAGGTGCAACTAACACAAGGTAAGACTGCAATCCAAATTGTAGCTTGCTACAGATCCCCCACCATGCCCCAAGATTCTCACTACACCTTTCTAAACATACTGGAAAATATTAAAATACAACCAAACACCCTAATACTGGGTGATTTCAACTACACTGCCATTAATTGGGAAAACTACTCAGGTACCAACTCCTTTTCCCAACGGTTCTTGGAATTCATAAATTCCAACGCCCTGGATCAACTAATCCATTGTCCCACCAGGGGCTCCAATATCCTAGACCTGGTCATTACCAACATGGGAGATAGATGCTCCACACCAGTGGTCACCTCCTCATTGGTCAGGTCTGACCATAAGCAAATCACCTTTGGCATCCACATCCCACCCCCACCCCCCAGTAAGGAAACCTCCTTAAAAAACTTCTCCAAAGCCAACTTCATGGTACTGAAGTCAGAAGTGACAAACTTCACAACACCCACGCAGACAGGATCTGGAAGTTCGACTACAGAATCCTACACTAAGGCACTGTACGAGCACATCCACTCATGCATGAATTGTGCCATCCCAAATAGAACCAAGATGCTCTTCTCCAAAAAAAGGAAGCCAATCTGGTGGTCCCCTGCTATAAACAAACTATACAACAGAAGGAAGAAACTGTTGCAGAAAAGAGGAAAATCCCAGAATGCAAAAAGCTCCCTCACCAGCCTCAGTAAGAAGCTGAGATCCCTCATAAAATCCTCAAAAGCTAGTTATGAAAATAAAATTGTCAAAGATTCCAAAGACAACCACAAGGCATTCTATAGTTATGTCAAGAATCTAAATGGCAATACTCAGATCTGCTCTGAGCTACAACAGAATGGCATTAAATATACTGATCCCAAGGATATTGCCAATATCCTGGCAGATTGATTTAGTGCCAACTTCACCCCCCTCTCACCCCCTAAAGGGCCCATCTCAATACCAAAGGATTTCCAAATTCCGATAATCACGGCCACACAGGTAGAAACTGCACTCTCCAAAGCTAAGAATACAGCATCCATGGGACCAGATGACATCCCAGGCTGTGTACTACATGAACTACAAAATGAACTGGCACCTCACCTAAGTGTCATGTTTAATCATAGCCTCACCTCAGGCTTCATGCCCACTGAGTGGCGCACAGCTACAGTTATCCCGCTCCACAAGGGAGGATCCGCCTTGGATCTTGGGAACTACCATCTCATCAGTCTGACAAGCCTGATCTGCAAGGCCATGGAATGCATTATCATGGAACTTATAAACAAAGACATTAGCAAACTTCAAACACTGGACCCCACCCAGTTTGGGTTTGTGAAGGGCCGATCTTGTCTCCTGTATCTGATTGACTTCTTCAAATCAGTCTCCAGAGTTGTGGATGAAGGTAAGGTGGTCAACACAGCCTATCTGGACCTCGCCAAAGCCTTCGACACCATCCTCCACTCTGGAATCATAGATAAACTTACTAAGCTGGGCATAAATCCCTACGTCACTCGATGGGTTACCAACTGGCTTACTGACAGAACCCAGACTGTAAAAGTAGCCGACTCCAAATCCAGCTCCAGACAAGTGACAAGTGGAGTACCTCAGGGTTCAGTCCTAGGACCACTCTTGTTTAGCATCTACTTCTCTGAAGTACAGGCCAACACTAAGGGACTCTAGCTAACAAAGTTTGCAGATGACTGCAAACTGGGAGCCATTATTGAATCCCCAAATGATGTGGATATTCTACAAAAGGGCCTTAGAGAAACAGATGCCTGGTGCCAGAGCCATGGGCTCAAGCTTAATGCCAAGAAATGTATAGTTATCCCCTTTGGAAAAAAACATGTACCCATGAATTACCACATAGGTGGCAGGGCACTAAACATCGAAAGTGTGATGAGAGACTTAGGGACACAGGTGGACAGTGGTCTCACTTTCGATAACCACATCACCACAACAGTCAGGAAATCCTTCTATGTGGCACACCTCATCACTAAGGGCTTTTCATCCAGAAAAAAGGAGGTCATTGTCTCACTGTACTCATCCCTCATTAGACCCATTATAGAGTATAATGCCCCGTTTGGTATGTACCTCACAAGACATCTGCAACAGCTGGAAAGGCCACAGAAATACCTCACTAAAAGAATCACAGGCCTAAAGCAGATGCCATATGCTGACCGTCTAAAAATCTCTAGCTATACTCTGTGGCATATCGTCTACTCAGAGGTGATCTCTGCTTAACATACAAGGCCATGTCAAACCCTGAGCTGTTGGACATGCTACACTTAAAGAAATCCCAATCCCTCAGAGCCACACGCTCCAGGGATCTAAACCTTGTCATCACAATGAACAAAACATGCTGGAGGGATAGGTTCCTGACCCAGAGACTCCCCATACTCTGGAATAGACTGCCCAACCATGTCAAGCAGAGCACCTCATTGGCCCTCTTCAAAAGGAACCTTGATGATTGGATGGGAGATAGGAAATTCACCCCGGGGATCATGTCAGTCGCCCTGCTAGACAGGGGTCCAGAGAAGTAACTATTGTGGGCAGAAATATCCAGGGAATTGTTATGGCTTGGCTTGCATAGGCCCTAGGGCTGATAGCCTAGTACCAACCTATGAACCTATAATAACAGCAAAAGGGTGGGAGTGTTGGGAAAAATTCAAGCCGATGTAAGAAGCCAGATAAATCAGACACTACTGCTTGTTATCCACAGAATAATCACATTAGCATGCTTGCCAAAATAGTGAGGAATATGTTTTTCAACAGAGATATATAGACTTAATTAAACAAAGACCTGGATAGCAACCAATCTGTAAAACAGATCTGTACAAACCAGAAAAAAAGATCCAGGAGTTTTCACAAATCAGAATAAGACAAATTGTAAATGAAATGGCTTCTACTTTTATCAATATTGTCTCAGCTAAAGAACAAAACAGTTTACGTATAGAAATTTCAAGTTGAGGTAAGAAGCCCAATAAGTCAGACACTCAGCTTGTCATCCATAGTATATCACATCAGGATGTGAGCCAAAATGTTGTAACCTTTAAGAAGAAACAACCAGAGAGAGAAAGAGAGAGGGAGAGAGAGAGAATTGACACAATTGTTGAAATGGGGGGGGGGGGCAGAGAGAGAGAAAGAGAGGGAGAGAGAGAGAGAGGGAGAGAGGGAGAGGGGAGAGGCAACTGCCTGTCAATGTGAGGTAGTTATATAGCCAAGTTTAGTGACTCTTTGAGGATATCAGCTAGAGAACTGACTTGAAAGAACATTAGACAACAGGAATAGACATGTGAAACTACTTGGACAACTACCAGAATTTTGCTTGAGGAATACTTGGAATCTTAAGTGAGAATGGCCTGTGTTCAGGAATAAACCAGGGTAAAACTCCAGAATGACCCAAGCTGGGAGACCAGAACTTATAAGTTAATAGGTAAGTACGAGGCTATCTGCCCTTGAAGGTCATTTTAAGCCTAGCCAGTTTCCCTTTTTGTGCTCTAATTAACTGACCCATTTGGTTAGATATTGGCTTTACCCATCTCATGGTCAATAATTATACTATATTACTCCTAATGACAATAACTGGGATCATACCATAGATAATTTGAGGGGGCACATACATAGGATAAAGCATTTAGGAGCTGTCTCTGTCCATAGTAGTGCAGGGAGCAGTCTTGGGGTAAATTTTATGTTTCCCATCTATAGATCCAAGTTGTATTTGAATATGGACAGGGATGAACTTTGTTTTATGTGGACAATGAGTGTGTTCCAGAGCAGCAGTATCCTCTGTGAGATATACCTGTCTCTCCAAACCATTCTTTTCATATTGCAGAAGAGGTTTATATCCCGAGATTGAATATTTGTGAAACAGTTTGACTTGGTGATGTGCAGTAAATCAATCAGTATTGGGTCGAAGAATGTCTTGTATGGCAGACGCAGGTCACCTCTTAGAACTTTAAAACATTTGCTTTTGTTTGATTAAGAGCCTTTTCTATAGCAGAATTATGCCTGTTTCCATTTTAAGTTGTCACCTCATTAATGCAATAAATTGAGAAATAAATCTGAATAGCTTTAAAAGAAAAGATGTTTGTAAAGTACAGCAATTACAACGGATTCAGCATAACTTCATTTATCAAATGAGTCGTGTTTAATACACAATGTCTCGGCTGTAAAGGGGCAAAAGTATCAAAAAATCACATTTCCCATTTTTAATTAAATTCAAATATCTCCAAAATAAAGACATGTTTTAGGGCAGTACAAGTGCACAAAATATTAAGCATATAACAATATACAAATGTGCTGTATTTCACTTACGTGTGCATTATACATTTTTTATTAGCAAAGAAAGGAAACGCATATTTTGCACTTGTTCTTTTCCCACAAATACTCTGTTCTGTAATACCACACAAATGCAGTTTGAACTGTGTCTATGGCAATATCCCATATATCCCCCCTCATGTAATCTATTGGCTTGATCACTCAAAAGTTCATAATGTCAGACTGAAGTACATGGAAAATGCCTTATATTTGCATGCACCTTACTGCATCTCACCAATAAAATGTCTTCCAGTGATCCCTGCAGCAACAAATAAGAAATAAACAAATAGAAATTCTAAAACATTTATTTTTGTTTCTATAAAATAACTCTGGAAAGGAAACACTAAATAGTGGAATGAGCATTTATTTAAGGTGCAAAATGTCTCAGTTGCATATACAATTTTGTTGATCACTGTCAAAACTATGTGAATCAAAAGTAAAAATATTTCCAACTAAGCCAAAAACATGGCTAAGAATTTAAAAACAGCAGTGGCCAATAAAGCTTGTAATGCAACATAAGTAAGGGTCTTCCAAATATTTTGCACATTTCTGCTAAAGGAACCGATTGTATAATGAAAACAGTGTTGACTTTACAGTTTAGTACTTTTTTGAGTAATACAAACCATTAGTAGATTTTAGTAGTTGAATAGCCATCAGAACTGGCAGAAAGGACCTCAGTTTAACACAGTGCTAGGAGGAAGAAACAGTTATACAGGGGCCTGTCAGTATACTTAGGCAGACTATGTATAGGCAATCACTTCCATGGGCACACTATTTGTGTGAAGTTTCCACTCAGGATGCATTACAGTTTCACTACTGGGATGATGATACCCAAAGCATTTGATGACAGATTTGAGCCTACAAGCTTCTGAAAAAGTTGACCTCATTAGCAAGATATAACTGGGTCAGTCATTGGCACTGATAGATTGTTTGTAATTCTTTTCCTTTGATTCTTCCTTATTTACATGTGTGCCACACACACGTGTAAACATTTTACATCTAAAGTGCTTCATTTAATTTTGCTAACCAATACCAAGTCTTTCATACAAAAATTTTCTTTCACTTTTCTCACAGTTCATAAGGAAACGTATCTGCCTTTGAATGTATCTAGAATACATATAAATTAATCCAAATTAAAAGTTAATGAAACTTGTTTTAATATAAGCACAACCTTAAATATGCCCCTGATGGGTTTCAGCTGATTTTCTGTAAATGTCTCTTTACTTTTGTCTTCTGTACAGAGGAGTCCTAAAGGTTCGTATCAGGGTACATTACAAAATGCCACACAGCTCTGAGAAAAGTGCAGACTGGATGAAATGGGCTTGTGCTTGACTTTATATGTCATACGTCCAAGTACAACCAAATACATTGTCTCCTTCCCCCGGGACATGTTTTTGAAAAAGGTATTTGTAATCAGTGGCACTTGTTTTCTATGTACACCACATTACTGCAGTTCTACTAATATGTTAGCTGGTCTGCTAACACATCAGTCTGTGAGGGAAGAGTTGTTAGGAGAATTCTAACTCCTCTTTTAATTTACTTCTTACTTAAAACTGTCACACTTGGCAGAAAAATGTTCATGCATACCTGCTGTGTGCCATATCTTTTATTTTTTCATTTATATTGAAAACAAAAATGAAGACATAGCAGAAGTGTCCATAATGAATGACCGGAAGAAATGTTTTCCTTCTACAACAGACAATGAAGAACGTTATGTTCTGGCATTTTCTGAAGACCTTCC
The DNA here is from genome assembly GCF_019279795.1 of Protopterus annectens. Classification (NCBI taxonomy): domain Eukaryota; kingdom Metazoa; phylum Chordata; order Ceratodontiformes; family Protopteridae; genus Protopterus; species Protopterus annectens. Next base: position 820,842,589 of record NC_056734.1, on the reverse strand, counting down.
TACAGCACATTCTGTCTTCATTGCAAGACTTTTCTCAGTGGCTGCTTTCATGGGAGTGTAGGAAAGATTGCACTTGCTTCACTGAAGGGTTTTCAGCTCAGTCCTACATCTGAGAAAAACTTTCTTTCTAGATGAGCTACATGATTCTGTACTCGCAGCAGCCAGAATGAAACTGCTGCAAGGAGGCAGTAATGACTGATGTCACTGTATATAATCTCTGCTTCCCATCTTCTTCTTCTTCATTCTCTTCAGGTCACCTACTTCCGACCTGCTGTGCACACGATAACATTCCCTTAGGTTCTGTGCTCGGATCTTAGGGTTCTGAATGATCTCCACAACAGAACTTTTGAACCAGCCTCTTTCTCTGTCATGGAGACGCTCTCCATATGTCCACCCTGTAAACAAGCAAACACACTTTAAGCAGTAGCAATACACAATTTAATGTATGAAATGCTAATATATAGACTTCATTACTGCCTTTTATCTCAGACTTTCTTTTCCTTCACCAATAGCCTTCCTTATCTCTTATATAGCTAAGTAGCCTGCTAAGGCACCGGCTCTGCAATAACTGGAAATGTCTATCCTTTCTCATCTCATTGCAATAGTCATCACTTTTTAAATCCCAGGCCATAGCCTTCTTTTTAAAAATATTTCTGCTGTCAGCAAACTAGACCTCATTCTATTTCATTTGTTCATTGGTTAGTAACCACACATAGACAGTATGACAGTTTATTCTGTATATCACTGTTTCATTTTGCGCTTTGACACCAGTCTTACTCATGAAGGTGATCCTTTCTCTTTTGTAACACTGCAATGCAATGTACTGCTGTTACGTACATCAGTAACTGCATAGCACATTGCCATTCTCTCTGACAGAATGTGTTCTTACCTATTACTGTATGTTACCCCTACCAGTTTCAGATTTACCTCTTTTGTGTTTCCACTTACCGTGAAGAGGCTTTCAGTTTCTGTCATGTTGTTCAGGTCAGCATATTTAAGAAAATGCAGTTGTATTAGAGGTGCTCAGAACAACAGAAAATAAAGGAACTGTCCCAGTCTTTGTAATCAGGTTAGGTTTACAGTTACTATGGAATACTGAATGGCTCCAAAAAATAAGGTACACTTTAAAGGGAACAGGAATGCCTGCTGTTTAAAAAATGCAGGAGCACTCGCCTCCTTTCATTGCTGCAAATTAGATTGAGAAACCATATTAGGAAACAGACACGCTCTTCTTTGAGAAAATATAAACGTGCTTTAGTGGACTGCAGCAGGCTTCACTAATTTTCCCAGTCAGTGGTTCCATGATGGGCAGTGATCACAAAATACATAGCAGTAAAGCAATGATTACACTGTTTTCTGACAGGATTTTTTTTTCTGAGCAACAGACTTATTTGCCATACTTTTCTGGTAGTCAACATAGGTCCAAAGAGGCAGACTACATACACCCTAAGCATAATCATCCATGTATCAATGTATTACAAAGATTACTGCATACAAAATAATATAAAGTAATATAATATAATCTTCTTCTTTCGGCTTTTCCCAGTAATATAATACAATATAATATGATATAATATAATATAATATAATATAATATAATATAATATAATATAATATAATATAATATAATATAATATAATATAATATAATACATGTATTTAATGGCCAAGGAAAACTGGCCAGTAAGGCTGCTAGTTATCACATATGATCCATAGTCAGCAGCAAACTAGTATGGACCACTATGACCTCTCATTCAGTTGCACATCACTTTTCCCTCACAGCCTTGAAATCACACTGGCAAACATTTTTTTCTCTTACCACTAAATGATCTGCACTAAGACACCACAGTCAACATCACATATCTTTAAAAAATAAAATAAAAAAGAAAACCTTTTTATCCAGAAACCATAAGCATGATTGAGCCACTAGAAAACCAAGAAAATATGACAAAAGATATTTTTTACAACATTTTCAATAAATTCCAAAACATAATGATTGGAGCTCATATTTTTGATATTCAGACTGTGGACCGCTAACACCTAAACAATGGCACTGAATTTATACAACTCAGTTCCAAAATGTTATTTAAGAAAACGGCTGTGACAGACTATTTACAAAAGGAATTGCACAATAGTACACAACAGTTTTGGCAGAAGTGTTCTTAAAATGATTCTTTTGAACATTCCTTATCAAAATTCCACATAATTAAAACATTATAGCCCTGAACAGCAACCAATTAGTTAAAATAAACATTCTCCTTTTTTAAGCATTATTTTAATAATTCTCCATAAAAGCTGAATATTCTGAGCTCACATATTGGACCTGCATTGACCGAACCCTGGCGATGAGTTTGTGCACATTAGATCCAAAATGCAGTTCACAAATTTGGATCCAGAATGTGATTTGCAAAAAACAACTGAAAAACAAAATTTATAAAATAAATTGAGCAGTAGCACACAGCAGCTTGATGGAAGGGTCCATAAAAGACTACCCTGAAATTTTCATTTTAAAATTCCACATAATTCATAATTAAAAGTTCTAACCCCACATAGCAGTCAGTTAGTTAAAATAGTCAGTGGAGCATTTTACATTAAAATATACTACAGAACACACAATTATCATACATTAACTACTAAATGCAAAATTCAGACTTAGGAAAAGACAAACAAATGCCCATTTTATGAATTCAATAAGGCAATTGTGGGCATGTATAGCACAGATATTGCTACATGTGAGGGTCTGTAAGGCAGTTGCTTTTCAAGTTCATGCTCACAACTCTTGTGAGAACACATTAATATCTGCATTGTACACACCCCATAATATCTGCATTTTACACACCCCATTATGGCTTGTTGCCTGAGCTGCTGCATTTAATTGAAGTTGATACCTAGCTCTCTAACAGCAAACTGGATCAGTCAAATTCATTCATAGATCCATAGATTCATAGATATTTGAAGTCCATTGAGTGTTATAACCATTACTCCTTGCCAATAACCTCAGGCTGCCCCTCCTTTCTGCAGGAAGGCTATACCAGTCAGTCACAGAGTAAATGTGTAAATACCCATCCAGTTATCTAGGTTTTGTTTAAAGGAAGATGGTGAATTGCACTGTTTAACATGTGTGGGAAGTTTATTTCAGCGTTTCAGGAGGCAGTGGGTTATAAATCTGTCCTGACACTTTTTATTTATCTTTGGGTGAAAATGTAGGTTCCTGTGAAATACACCCTGAAAGGGGTAACTGTACTTGATACTTGGTCCGATCAGTGCTGAGTATAAGGGTGTGATTAATTCTTTAGATCATACAGATATTCCTTTGGCATCTAGCTGTGATAAATAAAATAATCTCCAACTTGGTCACATGGTTAAAAGAGAGGGAATTATGAACTTAAGTTCATATATCCCTGACTACATTTTTGGTAGTCATGTGTAGTCTATACAGTATGATAAGGGGAGCAGTTTTCTACCAAAAGCAATACTGCACTTCTTAGCATATCAAGCCCATTTTTAGTACACTAAACCTTTACTAGGGAAAGTTTGTTCTGGAGGGTATAGTGCCAGAGGGTGACTTAATAACAACTCCCAGTTTGCAGTCATCTACAAGCAATGGTAATAAGAAGTCTTAGCTCTCTGCTCAGAGACCTGAGAGGTCACTGGTCACTTTTTCATACTTTCTGATGAGATGCCTGCAACTTGCACTATGGGTTCTGCTTTTCAGCTGGTTTGCTGTCCATTTTACCACATATTGGTCAATACTTTTTAAAGCATCTAACTTTTATATGTAGGCAGTATAGGGGATGGTGTGTCAAAGTTCTTGGCTAGATCAGGATACACTGTGTGTACCACATTGCCACCTTCTACATCCTCCAGAACCCATTCAAAGAAGTTTACACATTTTAGTAAATACAATTGATCCTTCATAAAGCCAAGCTGCTAGTGATGAAGTTGAAAAAGATTCTTGATATTATAGTTTATGAGGTCAGTCGTAATATATTCCATGTGCGAATGATGCACTAATCAAAACTGTGGTAGCACTTTACACTCTTCTCCATTGTGCCTACTCTGTTAATCTCTACTGATGTAAGACTAACTTGCCTGTAGTAATCCAGCTGCCTTTTACACCCTTCTCGCTACAGTGGCTGCACAATGGCCAGTTCCCAATCCTCAAGAACCCAGCTACTTATATGGCATTCTTTTTTTCAAACACATTTATTGAATTATCACTTGTAACATACTGTAGACATATTTACATTGATATAAAACTAATCAACCTATATTAACATAGCAAACATTATACTTCACACATTGCTATATATCATATAACCTAAGCAATACTACATAAATTATTCAATTCCTGCCTTTTTGTAAACAAGATGTATCTTTATTAAACCATCACTTATTACATAGGCAATCATACATTTATATAAATGAAAACAAACCACACTGACACAATCCTTGCTGCAAGCATTTTACATCACAAACCATACTGATACTTCTTATAAGGCATTCTAAGACATTTTCTAAATGGTCATAGTTTCGCTATTCATGCCTTTAAATCATACTCAGATTAATTTCTTCTGGAGATGGCACCTTACCTTATTTTGGTCATTTTCACTGCTTACCTGACAATGAAGGATCATTTCCATCACTCCAGGTTTGCAATGAGTTTTTTTTATTTTTTTATTTTAGCTGTAGGCATAGTTAGCATCTGTCACTAATTTTCAGATCTAATATCCTGCACTAACCCTAAATGAAGTAGCTGGTCTCATGTGATCAGGTATCACCTAGAATTTCTTACCTGAAGGGGCATGGTACACTCATTATGTATACATAGAGGGCTTTTATAATTCTTTTGAAGCTATAATTTATGTTTCAGAGAGAAGGATATTTTTTTCATTTCAAGTATTGGGCACTGGATGGTTGGATATCTATCATTGTCACAAACGTGAGAACTTGACTGGTTTGACACTACCAGTATCCATTATTACGTGCAGGGAAATGAGAAACAGATAAAGGGAAACACTACATTGCATATTTAAGGCAAAACAGTCTTAGCCATCCTAACTGGCACATTATTTCCTCTGTTCTACATGGTTAAGCATCCCAACTTATAGAAATTTGAACTTTATAGTGGGAATACATTATTTCTAGGTAGTAGGAAGCAGACGTTAGTAGCTGGCTTGCACTTGCATATATCGGCTGGGGAGAGGCAGCAGGCTTAATATCACTAAATTAATACTGACCCTCTTACTGTCGATCACATGCAGTTCTAAGGATTTTGCATTAAATAATGAGATGGTTCAGTGTTTGGGATTTCCTGTTTTTATGAGATAACACAGTCTCAGAGTTAGTATCTATCTATCTATATAAATATATTCTGGTGTCCAGTTGTCTAGCCTGGATTATCTGGGATAGCTTAAAAACCAAGCAATCTGCTAAACATGAACTAAGCATTGCTACACTGAATATAGGTTTATTGACAAGACTCACTTTGGGAGTGGATTGCATGATGGTAAGGAGGAGACTGAACATTTTGTGTATCAAGGAGACAAGGTAGACGATTAGTGCAGCAAGACCATCTGGCTTAAGATCTAAAGTCTACTACTCAAGGGTAGGACAGGCTAGAATGTTGTGGGAATTGTAGAAGAGTCCTCAGAATTAGTGATATACCTATGGTGATCAGTCTCCAGTGTAAAGATAGTGCACTATTTAAAATATCAGCCTATGCTGTACAGCAGGTTGTGGTGGCAAGAAAAAGAGTACATTTAGGTAGCAGTTGGTGTTGATAATGGAGGACACAAATGCTCCTATCAGGACAGACAGAGCAGTATATGAAGACTACCTCAGTCCACATGGGTGGGGCAACAGGAATAAAGAAGGAAAGGCCATTTTGGACTTCTGTTTGGCATATAGCTTGATAGTGGCCAATTCATGATTCAGCAGGAGGGAGGCTGACAGTCACAAGATCAGATATAAGACTGGCCAACATTCAGATCATGTAGACTTCCTTCTAAAACAGGAAAGGGTACTGTGGTAGAATCAGAGACTGCAAAGTTATCCTGAGTGAAACAGTTTGCTATTCACTGTAAAAACAGACTGGAGACTGTGCAATCCATTTTATATATTTCAGCTAGATGGCATTGCCAATTACAGTCACATACCAATTAACATTTAAACTTACATAATTAAGCTCTTAAAGCTAAGTAGACATATAAAACATATGAATTATCACAAGTCCTACAATAAAAAATGTAAACAGATGTATTTAAGACATATTTATATCAAATAAGTTTTATTTATTCCTCTGGCATCATTAGTCTAGCTTTGTCATTAATGTATTGCTATTGAGAAAGTTTACTTGGTTGCAAGAGACCAAGAAATAAATTTCAAGGGATATTTTAATTGTAATAGTAAAGGGGTGCTTTATTTGGCTAATTGTTTGGGTTGCCCAAGTTTTTATGCAGGAAAAACCGAACAGTTATTTAAAAATGCATATTTATTAGCATATTTATGATGTCAAAAATAGCAGTGAATATAATGCTTTATACAGGGACACAAAAATTTGTATCGAGTAAATTTAGATTTTTTTGTACTGGATCAAGTGTCTATTAGTCAGAGCGGTGGACCCTGGGTAACCAGAATAGAGTATAAGCAGTTACTATGGCAACTCAAACTGGATGCTGGAACATACGCTGGATTGAATGACACTATTTCAATTTCTAGTGTATTGAAGATCCAGGCAGCCAAGTTATAATGCCCATCTTACCGAGTTATTTAGGTGATTATTATATCATTCTATATGAAAACATTTTTTGTAATTATGTATTTGGTAGGTATGGTTTATTACTTTGATATATAATGTATTTATATAGAGCAAGCCCCTTGGTAGTGTGTGTAAAAAAGGGGGGATTTCTGATTTACTAATTTGCCTAATTAATGGATTTTATTCATTTGTTAATCAATTACTCGGCTGGATTAGTATTTTTATGTCACATGTTGGGAGATTATGGTTTTAAATAGAGATGATATGGTTAGTCTAATAGTTCCGATGAAGTCTGACATTTTGAAGATGAAAGAGCTTATCTTGTGATGCAATAGAATAATTTATTTTTATTATATCGACTTCTGACCTCATGGTATTCTGCCCACAGTTGTTTGGAGTAATTAAGGCATAGAAGGCATAAATGCATATTAGAGTACATGGCATATATGCATAAACTGGTTGAAAAATTGCAGTTGTGTGTTGCATTAAGAGACTTATTGCTCTTATAAACTTAGAAAGTTGTTAGAACAAAAGGTGCTATATTAGCCTGCATTTTCTGAAGGCTATGAAGTCTGAAACTCAAAAACATGCCATTATTTACTGACTTCAATCCTCATTTATTTGCCAGAAAACCACAAATTGTAGTAAATAGTACTAAATTCTTGGTGCACTAAAAATGTTCCCAATAAAAAGCATAGTATCTTCACTTGTAGTAGGCAGGCCCCACCCTCATTAGACTATATAGTATCATCACTTGTGGTGGGCGGGCCCCATCCTTCTTGTTATACTATATAGTATCATCACTTGTGGTGGTCCGGCCCCACCCTCGTTATACTATATAGTATCATCACTTGTGGTAGGCAGGCCCCACCCTTATTATACTATATAGTCACCACACCAGTACAAAATGAAAATGTAGTGATTCACTTACCATACTATTAGAGGCCTAGTTGTTCTGGGCCTCCTGTTTCTCTGCAAGTCTAGTAGCTCTACCAGTATTAGACACAGGGGATCTACTTCTTCACCAACAGATAAATAAAACATTGTAGTGCGGCAGGTATATAACTCAGTGTTTCTCAGTCTTCCCCTGCATGTTAAGGAGTGTGACTCATGTTTTTTCCTTTAAACATAATTTAAATAACTGGATGGGTGTTTACACATTTAAATAGAGACTTAAAGTCTTAACCCAGTGTAACAAAACATGTATGAAAATGCCCAATAAACAGTTTCGACATATAAACTGGTAGGCTTTAAAAACATTTTTCTATAAGGCAATACATGCTAACATTTTTTTATGAAACTGATACATGGCAACACAGCTTCAGAGAACCCCTTACACTCAGAAATGATGTGAGGGGAAACATATAGGAAATATATGCAAGCAAAATCACAAGTGCCCTGTAACAGGAAAGTGCAAAGCATCTGAGCTTTGATGAAGTGCTAAATGACCAAGTCTGTACCAACAGAAAAAAGTCTGATACATTCTTGATGCCTAGAAGAACAAAAGACTAACACGCTTTTTTGAGACATATTTATAAATAAAATATGGCTTCAGTAGGATGAATTACCAGTGATGTACCACGTACTGACAAGGGAAAAATCTCATGCATAGATACCATTCCTCAAGATGGAGGAGGAAGAAGTGTCATGCCCACAGAAAAATGAATATTCAGTGCCACACCCTAAGAGGTGTAAGGGACCATTGCCACCACAGAGAAGGATGTCCATCACAGTTTCCGAGAGAAGAATGGATGTCCACATATCATACACAAATGGGATGAAGACCCAGTGCCATACCCAGAGGATACATGATAACTGCAATCCACAGAGATAGACAGATGACCAATACCATATAACAAGAGGGATAAAGGACCAGTGCCATACCCATAGACAAATGGATCAGTTTTATGATGTATAGAAATATGGATGAACATTATGATACCCCAGGAGAAATGGATGACTGATTCTGAGCCCAAAGAAAGACTGAGGACAATTGTGACATCTGGAGATGGACGAAGTACCAGTACCAAGCTTTAAGAGAGATGAGGGATTAGAGTCACGTCTAAAGAAAAATGGATGACAGTTTCAGTACAACAAACAGAAGGATGGCCAGTACAATACCACAAGAGGTTTGGATGCCCATCTCCATGTCTGGCAAAGGAAGAATCTGCATGCAGATAAAAAAATACAAGTGCAGTTTTGACATTGCATTATCCATTGTCTACCTTTTTCCCAATATATGTAGTAGGTTCTGCAAAGCTTGCTTATATTGGATCCCTTGCCTGTACCATTCATTTAGAACTGCCAGCAGATAAACTTTTCCAGAATCAAGACTTTTGCAATAATCAATCTCCATCCTAGCTAGACTTGATGCAGTGTCTCGTAAACTCCTTATTTAACAATGCATTATCCACTTCTATTAACTAAAACAATGTATTACAATATATGGGCTTCAAAGTGAAAAAAAAAAACAGAAGTCAAAGCCAAAGCTGACTTATGGAACACCCAGTGCAAGTTCCTGATCTGGTGCCCCAAGGTCTCATGTCCAACCTCCAATCCATCAGAACTTCAGATCACAACTTCAGATGCAGAGCTGAACAGATGAAGAGAAAATGCTGGTACAGAAATAAGAATGCAGGAACTGCACTTCCTGACTGCACCCTGTAACATCTTGTGCCCGGGGGTTGCTCCCTTTGCCACTTCCTTGCTGTACTTCTGCTAGAAGTTGCAGTGATTGGAACAGAAAAAGTCATAGCAGTTGATTCATGATATTTGGTCAATAGCTCTTTGATCTACTGTCAATCAATTAAAAATTTTTGGTTAACCCTGGAGGAAAGTTATTTTTGCAGGGGGCACGTACCCTGCATACCCATGTGGGGGAACACTTCCACAATCACAAACTTTAATACGTTGATATAGATATATATATATATATATATATATATATATATATATATATATATATATATATATATATATAGGTTTACTATCAAAAGTCTAAAAGGTGATTTACCATCATTCAGATGGTCGAGTGTACAGGTGAAAATTTGAAAATCCCGAGTTGAAATTACATTGCCTCCAGAACATCAAGACACAACTTGCATTCATGGCTTTGAGTGCCACTGTTTACAATGGATTGCATTACAGTGGGGATTAGGAAAATTACCCTTTTCCTCACTGTAGTGCAATCTTGGAGTTGGAATATAAAATTATCAGGGGGTGTGGGGGGTGCAGCGGGGTTGCCCCCCTGCAAAACGTGTAGGACATCTCTGGATGTCAAGGTAAGTTGGGTAATGTCGATAATGTTGACATTCTTGTCATTACCATGTTTGGTGGGTAGAGAACTCACTGGTTGTAATTTTCGTTCATTCAGTTCGAGTAAGTCATTACTCGAACAAGAGATTTCCAGAATTTTGACAGTAAACCAATTTCACCCAAATTTCTTCTTAGTACCTGCTTAAATGGGTGATGATCAACTGACACATTTCTGTAGCAGCAAAGCCAACTTTAGGAAGCAAAGACTTTAATGAAATACATGAACTAAAACATTTTTGCAAAGGGCAAGCCTCCCTCACACCCCAGTGTGTGGAAGGTGTCCCAAACCTCTGCATTTCTACCTATACTAATTTCAATGTCACTTAACTTTGGGAGAGGGGGAAGAGAAAGCTGCCCCCCCCCCCCAAGGTTCCATGATCTTAAAGCACTGTAGTCACATAATACAAATGAACTGGATTTGACTACAAAATTCACTGAATTCCATTCCAGGCATAACTGACTTGATTTAACTCTTGTATCCTTATTATATGATGCCTGAAATTAACTACACAGTATGTTGTATTTATCTCATGTTATACATTGTTGGCTTTGGATGATAAATGTCCATTAGGCAAATCCACTTACTTAATATAACCAAATAAAGAATGGAATCTACTTCTAGAAGAGTACATGTTGCCTGCACACTTGTTTATCAAAGCATGGAGCTCTTTATTGGACTATAATGAAATTCTGCAATTTTGTCACCCAACACACAACATTCGTACAAAAACTATGCCATCACCTCTTAGGTCTGTGGGTCTGTATTTCATTACTGGTGCTTGAATATAGCTAAACCTGTACAATGCAGTAGGTGTGTAACTGAAAACTCTAAGTTTCAGTGACACATCTGTAATGAGGATAACTGGAACTTTAGGTCTAATGTACAAGATCTGTCTGTTCTATCTCACTCCCTGTTTCAGCCTTACACTTTCTCTTGAAGGAAACTATTCTAGTATTTTTCATGATATAGCCAACTGATCTGGTAGGTGGAGGCTCTAAAGGTCAGGTGTTTTGTGACAGTTTAGCTTGCTTTTGGAGAGAATGGGTGAAATAGAATGAACTGAGTTTTTCTTGCTGTGATAATAGCAAAAAGGAGTGAAACTAGAAAGGATGGATAGTTGTTATAGCAACTGGGACAAAAATGGGGACCAAAACTGGAAATAGAGATAGAGTACATTTCCTGACCTGGAGCAGAATAAGGACACTCTAGAAACATTCTTTAACAATGGAAACTGGTTACACTACAGATGAAAGACAACAATGAAAGTCAGGTATTTAATCGTGGCAAGGGGTATGGTGAGTGATACGGTGTCACTTGATAAAAAAGGAAGGGTACTCAAGACCCTTGGAGGCCTGTGAAGAAACTGTGCTATGTAAGGGGGGGGGGGGTCAAGGGGAGTAGTGATCACTGGAAACACTCAAGGCACAAGCCGCTGGAAGGACTGAATTGTCATTATTTTGTAGGAAATTCCATGGACTGGAATTCAGTACTACTGAGTCAAAGAACGTAAACATTTCTCCTTCTGTCACTCTTTATAACCACATAGGTACTCACCATCATTAGACTGATCCAAAACAGCTAGAACATCTGCTGGGTCTAGAGACAATTCATCTGGCTCCTGAGCAACAAATGGGTACACACATTGTACTTGTGGAAAATCTGACAAAAAAAAAGAAATAAAGTAGTGTAAATATGTGCAGTTGTCATTGGTATTTAATCCTTCCACGTGTCACTCTATTATCACTTTGTAAATAACTGTCACACACAGGAAAACAAAGAATTATAACTATCTGTTGAAGTTTGTGAATGCCTATCTTGTTTGGGTTGTACTGAAAATGGTCTGAGCACTAGCCCACCTACCCATTCAATGAAGTTAACAAATGAATAAGTAGGTAAGTAAGTAAGTAAATGAATAAATGGGTAAGTAAGTAAATCAGTCAATAAATAAGACAAACCACAGTGACAGGATGGACTGCCTCCCTAGGTCTTCAAGAATCTGTCTACTAGGCTAGTGGATCCTCTGAATGAGATCTTCAGTAGCTCACTATCAAGAGCAGGACTACCTGAGGACTGGAATGCACTAAAAGTGCTTTCCTTGTACAAGTTGTTGGGGGTAGGCTGGGAACAGAAATATTCAGGGAGTTATAGCCTTGTAGTCTAACACTGGTGGCAAGGAAAGTCGTATTTAGACAAGAAAGTGGTTTATTTCCGAGAGCACAATAATCATCAGGATAATGAACACAGGTTTGTGTTATAAGAAGCTGCCAGTCAAACTTCATCCACTTCTTATGTTGATTCAGTTTGGTAACCAGGTAAGAGCACTGATCCCCAGCGGATCAATTTCAGTCTCACCCTGGATATATAAGAATAATATTAAAGAAGTCAACCAAATGGGGTTACATAGGAAAACAGAAATGTGGGTAATAATACACAGGGAATCGAAGAACACAAATGAGTATATGGACTATGACATTTATAGTGTGGAGCTCTGCAGAGAGGAATTGGTAAATGCGGTATAAAATGAAAGGGAAAAGGCACTCAGACTTCAAATATATATATGGGAGAAAACACACAGAGGGCAGCTATATAAAATATTCAAAATGCAACAGAGATGTGAGGAGATAGCATACTGCCTTCAATTCCTTGTTATAAGAGAAACATGAAAAATAAAAAGTCTTACATTTAGAAGTATAAGGAACAGTAATAAACAGATGAAAGCTTCAGATGTTAATTCTTCTATAAAAGTATTGCTGAAATAAACTTGAGCAGAATTAGCCACCAGAATATCTTAGCATTTATTTAAGATAAGCACTTTTATTCACCAACCGGACTTGATCAACTACAACTTTACCCATGGAAAATTAAATAAATACTTACTGAAAACAATGGATCATAAATCATGACTGACAAACTCATGCACTGTAATGAGCCAAAACAGATAGTAACTAATGACACTCTAGTCTACCATTATAATCAACCCTGTTGTAAAAAAAGAATGGGTTACAACAAAAAGCCAAAAAACAGAGGTCTGTCCTGAGACTCAAAGAATCTGAAGTACATTCTCTAAGTTGGTGGTACAAAAGGACCCCATGCCTGTGTAGACAAAAGTAAGGCACCACACGCCCTAACCATGGGGTATAACAGTACAAGTCAGGTAAACCAGGTGGCACAAAATGAACATAAACAATCATAAATACAGAAGGGTACTGAAAATAAAATAGAAAAATAATATGCGCAAGAAAATAACCAAACTGTAAATGTATGTCTCAGGTCCAGAATTCAGAATTAGGAGTGTAAATAATGACAAAGTCTTACAACTAACAATCCTACAGTAAGAGCCATGGCAACCAGTCTGAAAAAATAAACTGTCTTTCGGCTTTTCCCGGTTAGGGGTTGCTACAGCGGAATTCCAGTCCGCTAATGATTGGTAGTGAATTTTTATGGTATCCAGTTGTCAACCTGGCGCCCGATAAAAAGGAGCCACTGATGCAACAGAAGTCAATGGAAACCATACAAAACAAAACAAGAAGTTAAATTCAAAAGGAATCAGATGGGCCATGATACCAGACACCAAGCTGCCTAAAATCAATAGAATTAAGAACCAGAATGATAAACCAAAAAGAAACAAAAGACAAAAAAAAATCTTGTGAGACAAAGTGAAGAAGTGTGTGTGTGTATGTGCGTGCGTGCATGTGTGTGTTTGTGTGTGTGTGTGTGTGTGTGTGTGTGTGTGTATGTGTGTGTGTGTGTCACTGTAACCTTAGAAGAGAAGAGATGCAATATTAGGAAATGTCACAGATAAACAATCAAGTGAATATTCATTAAAAAAAACAAACAAAAAGTACTATTAAAACTGGCCATTCAGCATATCAGCCATACACTCAGAAAAATACAGGAAAAAAACAATTTAGAAAAATGCGAAAAAGCAAAAATGCAAATGAAGATGTATATGTTGTAGCAGAACATATAACAACCAAAAACCATCAAAAATAAAGGCATAAAAATGTCTGAGAAAAATGAAGACTGGAGCAAATATTACATCATGACCATTAATAAAATAATGTGTATTCCAGTTTCTTAAGATGAGGAGTGCATTTACTTGAACAAGCAGAATTAACTCTATGTGGGTTATAGGTGCTAAGGCAAGTTTGCTATTCCAGCTCTTTCTTTTCTAGAATGGCATTACAATATCCGTGGAGTGGACCTATCCTGATTATGTCCAAAACATATTTACAAGTTTGAGTTTAGAGATGTAATGTAGGAAAAGTTAATATGGGCAGAAAGAGAAAGAAGTACCTGGAGTCATGGCAGGATATGGGAGATTAGGTAATGTGGCCAGAGTGAAAGCATTCAGCTTTGGTCTTGAGATGATCTTTAAACTGTGAATGGAAAGATGAGTAAGCAAACAGGTCTTTGAAATTTGAGGGAAGAACTGGACAGAACTTGGAGCTAAGGATGGGGAATGTAAGGTCAGACCAATGAATTCTGCTTTTGGGATGTTGCAGAAATAGCACTGAGTGATTTATTAAGACTTCTTGGACTATAAGTGGGAGCTTGCCTGAATAAGTTAGTTAAAAGCTGGGCAATAATTTTCTCTGAAGAGCTTGTAAAGTTGAAACCCTAGAAAGAGGCTGGCATGTTGTTAGACTGGAAGCCAACTGGCTTTATCTAGAGTAAGTCACTGGTGCTCAAACCTAGGGGAGAGTGTAATAAACCAGCAAATTAAGTTAGCTATGGCTGCAATTGTGGAGGAGTTTGTTTTGGTGGCAGCTGCAACTAGGGGAAGGCCATGTTTAGGTGACCTAGAAGGATGCCTTTGTCTATTGCATTCCCAATTGGTTTGGAGACAAACAGGGAGATTATGTGGGGCCAGCAGAGAAGAGTGTTTGTCTTTTTTCATGTATGGTCTAGGTGCAGGTGGAAGTTAAGTAAGAGGTCAAGTCAGATACCAAGGTACTCAAAGGAGTTGACTAGCTCCGTGGGGTTGTTCAGATGGTCACGGACAGGAAGAGTGCTGGTGGAAAAAGAAGTGGAGTAGTAATGGAGCCTTACGAGTCTTCTTTAAGAAGTGTGGTGGAAGGACAGATACTATTGTGAAAATATACTTAGATATAGTGGTCATAAAGGTAATTTTGGAACCAAGGAAGTATATCAGGGCTGATTCCAATTTCTGTAGGCTCTAGTCTGAGCCTGAGAAATATTCACTGGGCTCAAACCTAGCTAACAAATGAAATAAACAAACAGAGAAATCTAATACTTACACTCAGCTGTGACTTTCTGTAACAAAAAGCATGACTTTGTGTGCAAATTACTTCACTGGGTACAATAATAGTGTCTCAAAATACAACATTTAAGTCTGGGGGCTTTGAAAGGATGTTTAATTATGCTAATTCACAACACTGCTAAGGCACAATTTTCTCTCTTGCTGATGACATAATATTGAGATAGTGCTAAGAAACAAATTGCTTTCATAGCTCATATGAATAAAGCCACATAATAAAATCATTCATTACTCCAGCCATAGTTATGTTACCTAATCTTACCCTAAACAAGTGCTCCATTACTGTTTTTCCTAGGAGACAGTCCTTACCTAACTGATGTGCTGTTGGCAGATACCTCTCCCTCTGGAATGGAGCTAGAGCAATCATCCATCGCTTTTTCTCACCACTGTGGAAAATTTAAAAAGTTGTATTAAATTCTATGGCTTATATAGAGCCCCGAGTACTTAAAGAGAAACAAGAAAGATGAAGCATGCAAGTAAAACCATAATTAATTACAGTGTACACAAATACATACTTAACATAATTATAGCTCTGAGTTAGCAGGGTTCATCTTCTGTAAATACAGGCTGAGTACTGTTTGCCATGTAGAACTTTCCCAAAAAAGTCCTATCCCACAATGCACCACAGTGTCAAGCCTTGCCAAATTTGAAGTAAGACATTCTAGTGTATTGGGATTTGGAACAAAAAAAGACTAAAAACTCAAGACCGGCTATTCTAAAAGTGAGGAGGAAGGTGTGATGGGATGTTACAGAAAATGAACTTACTATTTCAGTTTTATCATTATGTTAGGTATGCAACTTCTGAATATGGTAGGAGAAGGTTCCTCTTAAATGAGAAGTTTATAATAAGTAAATGCAGTCCTAAGCAATCATGAGCATTGCCCATTATGAGACCATACACCTTATTATGGTCTTTGTAGAGGATGACCAAGACATGGCAACAGGTCCATCTATAGTGACTTGCAAAGGTGCTGAGACTGGACTATGTAATTGCTGCACAATTATCATCAACAGCTTCACACCTAAAAAAAATATATGGGAAAATTACTACAGCTCTGATAGAATGAACTTTCAGTATTATAGGAGAAGCTTAATGTACTTGGGATAACAAAATTGTGTATAGCTATACATCAAATGGACAAGGTCATTTTTTTAACCTTTTTCTGAACCCTTCTTATACAAGAAAGCAGCAAACTGATGTTTATCTCTGCAGATTTTATTCTGTAAATAAAGAGCCTCAACTGCCTGGTACATGCACTGTAGAATATATTCTCCATAATTAAAACAATTTGGACAGAATAATGGAAAACAGATGCCCTGGCTGTGGTTATTCTAAGTAGCCACTTTCAGCACAAAAGGTTAGCAGGAAGAGTGATTCTCTCTTTCTTTCTTTCTTTCTGCGAAAAACACTAATTATGCAGAATCAGACAATAAATCATGCATTTCAGAAACTCTCTTGTGCCTGGTGAAAGTAAGTTCAGAGGGAGGCACAGTCAACCATTATAGCACAATGTACAAATCTGAAGGTCATACCAGATGCTGCAGGGAAGGTCTAATCATAAACAAATCTTTCAGGAAGGTTTTGAAACCTTTTAGCAATGCCAAAGAGGATGAATATAGCCATTGGTGGAAGTTGGATTCTGCAGTAAGGCATGCAATGAGAGATGAGTAATTCAACTTTAAATGGAAATCTGGGCAATCCAAGCAAGTATGGAAGGCGCTGGGACTGAAAAGATATCTAGTTCCTTGGTATAACCCAAACAGAAAATTAAGTCCACTTCTACTTACAGGTCCTATATGTTGACTTTCTGGGAAATGAGGAAATTCAAAACACTCATGCGGAGGAAGAGGGATCACTGTAGGTTACTAAAAGTGAGTGTGTGTGTCTGGATGAGACTTTCACAATTGTTGGGTCAGTAGTATCCTTAAGGGGCAGAGTTTTAGTGGTTTCTCCAAAAGGAGAGTCAAAAGTAGTGAAAATTACATCTGTCTAGGCCATTAAAGAGCTATGATCTTGGCTTTGTGCAGCTTTTTTCATAAACCACATTACCAGAGGAATATGTAAAGCACAGAGGAGTGCAGAGGACCATTTCCACACAAAAAACATCCATGGAGTGTAAACCCTTTGGAAGGATGAGGGAAAACTAAATGTTACATTTGATGTTTGTTGGGGAAGCAAATTGGTCATAGCAGGAACTGCCAATCATTTGGAACAACGAGTCCTTATTAAATTGTCGAACATTTCAAAGTTTGAATGTCATATGGTCGACACTATATGATCAAACTTTGAAAAGTTTGAAGGTGAAAGGCAACGGCTCTGTACATGCAGAATGGGAAAATGTCCCTTTTCTGCACTGAAGTGCGGTCTCGGAGTTGGTATATTTAAGTAGGGGGGGTGTGGGGTGCAGGGGGGCTTGCCAAACATATGAGGTTCAAAATCTTGAAGCTTCAAATATATAATATAGACCCTAGAACAACTTCTGTGCAACCAATGTGCTGAAAGAATACTTCTAGGGCATCAGTAGGCAGTGACTGAATTTGTCTACTACCAAATGCGTGTCCCCTTAAATATGGTTGGCTAACAGAAAATTACCATACTGAACATCATTTACCACAATTTCATTGACTCTTGATGTAATGGGTATGATCCTCTGAGTTTATTAGTATAGTAAAGTGTCCATGTTGTCTGAGTGAATGTTGATTACTTCTAAGGGAAGAGAGTTCTGAAATGCTTCAAAGGTCAAGAGAACTATTCTCATCTTCAAAATGTTGATATATATTTTAGCCTTAAAAGATGTCCCTGCTCTTTTCGATAGGTGCCATGAGATCTTTTGAACCTTGAACTATCTCCTTGCTGTAATTCATTCCAGTGCTGTCATGTTCATTGTGACTATTGCTAAGGGAATTGGTAAGAAGACAGAATTGCTCTTATTCAAATTTGGAACTGTGATGTGCTACTGTAGGTCAATCTTTCATGGCTTGAAAACATGAACCTGTTGAGATACTGGATTTAAAATTTAGTCTCAGTGCTTGCAGAGTCCAGTGCAACACCCTCATAAGTAGTCTAACATGGGGTGCCACTGGGATAAATGCTGTTGTGAGACTTAGGATTTTTATAGAAAAATCCACTGAATCAGAAAAAGATTTAAATATAGCAACTTTTGACTGAAGAGACTGTATGCTATCTGCTGGATGACATGCTGTGGGTATGTGCGTCCAAACTCCAGTTAGTGAATGCAAACCTGTATCAGTAGGTCAGATGAAACTTTCCAAGGTTAACTGCCATGCTAAGAGAGTGAAAAATTGAGAACAGAGATTCCCTTGCTGCAGACGGTCTGAACTGCTGGTGTAGTTAGCATCTGATAATCTATGTATGGGAGTATTTTGCTCCCTGCAACTAGAGATGGGCTACAACAATGGACCTGCATATGGTAAATGTCGGACTTATATAGAATTATCAACAGATATAAGTATCAGGATGGATTTTCGCTAATATCAGACATTACAGCTGACAAAATGGATTTCTGCATTTCAAACCAGAAACATGTTTATGCTGAATCTAGATAAACCATATAGTGCTGCTTTGTTCTTTAACAAAGCAATGTTGAGTGGAGCAAGTACAAACATAAATAATATATCTCTGTAGCCTTGGCCTGTTCTTTCTGTTCCCCATTAAATATAACTTTGTTTGTGTAATTATATGAATGAAGTCATGAGAAAGTGCAGAGTATGTGAAAATATGCAGATCACCAATCCCTGAATAATAATTGCATATTTCTACTGCTGATCATGTTTGTGAATTATGATTGGAAGGAATATTCCAGAACCTGTTTGTTCTTTTTTTTTCATGTAGATAAACGCTTGTAATTCATTTGTGTTATGGTTAGCCTAAACTTGTTATTAGTGTACTTTACATATGCTACTATCTACTTGGATAATAAATGTTTTATAAGCTGCTTTCAATGTCTTTGTGGTTTTATACTGATAATGCATGGCAATAAAAAGAACAACACTTTTTAATAATAAACAACTTGGAGGCTGAGGTCCAAATGAAAGGGCCCAGAAGTGATATTGAGAGGCTCCCCCCAGAAGATGCAACAACTTCTAGACTCCCCTACTATTTTGATGAGGAGACTGGCATCATGGAGATCTAAAAAGCTCATACTGAATCCTTCAGATAAGATAGGATGGACTGAATAAACATGAATGGATAAATGAAAGATTTTCTTGGGGATGAAAACATGTAGGACACTTAGGTCTAGAATGAGTTGAAGTTGTTGGACCTCCTTGATATTAAAAAGAATCTGGATTGAAATCTTGACCCTTTTAATCTGGTGGGACCTCTTGGGAATCTCTGTTTTGAAAGAAGAAGGCTGACAACCTCCCTTCCTGCTAATAACTGATGGGGCTGGGACAATAAACAAGAGAAGACAGAGTGACACTGGATGTGCCATAACAGGTATTTTATATTGTCTGGATAGGAATCCTGATCCACCTGTTCATGGTGATTGACACCAATGTAGGCAGGTGAAGGAACAAGCAGCCTTGTATTGTCCCATAGATGAGCAGTCAGGCAAAGCTTTCAGGGCTGCTGGGGATCCCCTAAAGAAAGGCTGCAACTGCCCAGGGAGTGCCAATGACCATTGTCTTTGGGTTTGTAACTTTTTATGAAACTGTCCTTATTGGGCTGCTTCAAGACTCTTGCTGTTCTTATGCTGTGTGCCATGTCTGAACCACATTTGGCACTGGTGTCAAATCCTAGAAAGGGGCACTGTGATAGCTGAAATTCCATGCCCAGAGCAGAAAGGGGTTTGGACTACTCCATACTTTCTAAAATGTGCTTTGACTTCTGACCTGAAGAGACAAGGGTCCATAAAATGAGAGTCTATAAAGGTTGTCTTGCAGTCTTCAGTGAACTCTGTCAAAGAAATCAGTTTGTGTCAGCAGGCGGCAATACCAAATCATGTGGCTCTGGTTGAATCATCTATGGAGTTGTACAGAAATTTCTGGTCATAGATGACACAGTGGAAGAGTTGGATACTAATTTTTCCTTGACTGTTCCATCCAGCAACTTCCGCTCTGTCTAGAAAATGTTATTTGAAATATCACATTCAAAGTCTTTCCTGTACCAATGACAGTCAATTGCCCTTAAAACTATGACTCAGATTTCTCTCTCTCAGTGGCCAAAGGATATGGTAAATTGTTTTGGGAACAGGAAATACCATATCAGGGTGTTCCTAAGCTCTGGTAGCAGCTCCTAAGATGTACACCAGTGGAGGAACACTCTGACATTCTTGAGCCTTCTCTGTGAAGAGAATATTGGATTGCTGCTCCCCCCAGAAAGGTTTGCAGAAGAACTGTAGACATTTTGATATGCTTGACCACAGATGACAGCACTGACAACCCAAGCAGAAGATTTTCTGGCTCCATCTGCAGTGCCAGCATTGGTGCCTGAAATGTCATTGTCTGAAAACTATGCTATGAAACTTGCTGGCTTGATATCAGCATTAATCCTGAAAGCTAAATTGATACCTTGTGAGGAAATTACTAGGCAAGCAGTCCTCAGACTATTACATGTCTCTCTAATAACCAGACAGTGACCACAGGTTAAAATCAAACCCATACCTTGTGTTTGTGATGCAAACACCTTAACCATTACGCAACCCTCAACCTATCAAAACTGGGAATAAAACCCTGAATCTTAGTTAGCACCTTAACCATTATACCAACTTCCTGACAGCTACAACCCCCAGTACACATATGGGTAAGTACTAAGCTAGCTGCCGTTGTGAGCTATTTAAGCCTAGCCGATTTCCCTCAAAGGTGAGAATTAAACCCTGTACCTTGTGTCTGTGAGGTAAACACCTTTACCATTATGCCAATCCCTATATATATATACTGAGAGAGAGAGAGAGAGAGAGAGAGAGAGACCTGTTGCTGAAAATCCCATGGTCTAGAGGGTCATACCTGGCATCAGTCCTGAAAAGGCTGACATTAACAGTACTGCTAAGACCCAAAGTACTGGCACTGGCTGATAACATCATCAGTGTCAGCAGCACTGGCATCAACACTGAGGCTGTAAACTGGCATTTGGAAGACCACCAGTGACCCATACAGTGCGGAAAATAATATCCAAATGATTGGCATTGACAGGCACCCCAACATCAAGATTGATATTCGGAGAGTGAAAGCCTGCATCCTTATGGACAGTGCCAGTGAAGAACTTAGAGAAGACCTTTAACATGTAAAAAAAACATTGCATACACCCTATCCAAACACCAACGGAGGAAGGAAATGGCAACAGAGTGCCTTTATTCAACCCCAGCAGTGTCTCTGCTAACATTTCATAATGAATTTCAGGCATGACAGGGAAAGAACCAACTCTTGGCACTGCAGCCCTTGAGGAATGTTGAAGAGGGTGATCCTCCCTGTCTGAGATGGATTGAAAAGCATCAGTTAAATCCTTTTTGATAAAATCAAGAGGGAAAGAATCACCCTCCTGCAATGTATCACTCATTTTTTCTCTTAATTTTCTGCACTGACTCCTCTATATCTTGATACTTAACTACAGTAACTGGAGACACCAAGACAGAGGGTATAAGTCTGTGACATTTATTACCTCTGCCTTTTTCAAGGTTGGGATGGGAAGCCCCATACAGGACATAGTTGCTCAGGGGAAACAGAAGAAGATGATGTGGAAGGCTGAGCAGACAAAGCTTATTTACATAAATGAAACTGTGTGTGGTCATTTCCTGCTTTTAAGCTTGGACAATTATTTATAGATAGAACACTTCTTAATATTATGCTCTTCCCCCCAAACAGTATTTGCATGACATTTGGCTATTTGGCTATCTTGAAAAAAGAATTTCCTCCCATAGGAATATTTTTAAAATTTCTCCATCATGACCAAAAGGAACACAGAGAAAAAAAGAAGGCTGTGACAAAAAAGAGCTAGCTAGCAAGAAAAACCTTTCTTCAGCTTTATTGAACATTGGGTATTAGTAGGCAGTGTTGACTCTGGCCTTAAAACAGAGAAAATAATTCTGAGGTTAAAAACAATAAGAACAAAATTCTGAAAGGAGCTATTCAGTTTTTTTTTTTAATTGGAAACAATCAAAAATCCACAACAGGCAGCCAGAGGCTATTGTTCACAACTGAACTCAAAGAATGTCAATGAAGATCTGGACACGGTAGGCACTGTTGTGCATTATGAGAATGAGGAGTGTGTCTGTCAGCCTGAGCAATTTTACCAACTGAGTTGTTCTCATGCTTGCTGGTCTTTTTGTGTTTTCAGAAGAACCTCCTCTTATCAGATATACAGATATATCTGCGCAGAAGGCTGCACTAAATTACAACTCAGTGTAAGTCACATACATTATTTCATAAAGTTAATTTTTCACTGCCATTACTTTCAACTTTTGGAAAAATCAGAGAAAGACTGGACATAACAAAACATCAAACCTACCTGCAGTTTCTGAGATAGATTTATGGCTTCAAGAAGGCTGTTGCACTTCTAAAACATACACTACACTATTGCTATGCAAATCATTTCAAATTGTCCCTTCATTGTCAGTATCTGTCAAATTTATTTACAGTCACTGCAATTCAGTTGTAGGTCGTCACCTGTGTGTGCTGTCCATGGACTAACAATATGCAAATGTACACCATCCCTGCTTTAATGGAATATAATTCACTGTTTATAGACCATGTCTGCATTGCAAGGATCTGACTTCTGATTTATATATAGTTCCTAAACTACTAGTAGATTACTCACTGGCTGTATAGAGCTCCTATACAACAGTGACATAAACTGCACTCTATATATACTCTCTTTTTTACAACTACATATCTCACCATCTGTATGTAGTCGATGCACTATCAGTATGAACTCACTGTCTAGTTTCATAACTTTAATCTTCATAGAATTGTACAGATAGTGCCAGATGCCCATAATAGTGACTCTCCAAAATACCAAAAGAAAAGCATGAAGATAAGACGTTAAAAGCACAATAATGTATCCTGGGAAGTCATGCGCCGGATTTGATTCAACCAACCACAAATCTTGAATCCACCAAAAACTCTACAGTATTACACTGCAGTCATGAACTAAAGAACTGCAAAAGAAATAAATAAAAGTTGTGCACTGAGTGCCACACTAAAGAAATACTAAAACTCAGTATTGCATTATAAATACTTTAATAATGGATGGACCACACATAAAGTAATTAAAAAAATCCTTTAGGCAGATTCGGATCAGCAGTACCACCTTTGCTGGCAGCATTAAGCATCACTATATGAACAAGCAGCTGGACAAGTCCTACTGCAAACACGTGCTTCAGCATTAGCACTGCACGCTGTCAGGTGCAGCCTTGTGCGTTTACCTTCTTATCTTGATACTCATCTCTTGGTAGTTTGGAGAGTCACCAATATGGATGTTCGGCACTCCCTGTATGATTCTTTGACAAGCAAAGTAACATCCTTAGATGTATAGTTAGGAAGCCTCACTACTTTACTTCGAGTATATATCTCATGGTCTTTCTGTAGTACCTATACTACCAGTAAGGAACTCACAACATCTCTGATGATCTCCCATCTCTTAAAATTAGACTGTATGTAAACAATCTACTCATAAAACAAAGCCCTTATACCTCTGAACTTCAAACCAGTTTACAAAAAAAAAATTCATAGTCCTCTACCACTGGGTTAATAGACATAGTCTTTCAGTTATGCTTATACAATATGAAATGTGATCTTTGACAGCAGTCAAATGCTTACTAAGATATATCCAGTACAAATCCAGGACCACGGGGCAATCTATCTTTAACAGGGATGCTTTCAAATATCTGGGCATTATACTAAGCCCTTCCTTCTTTTTCCACAGTCACATGGAATTCATATCTTACAAAGTTCTTTCCCAACACACATATGCCTACAAAGTTCACCAGCCAGCTTACACCTGAAACATGGAGGTCTATTATAGCGATATGTGTGTATATATAGTATATATATATATATATATATATATATATATATATATATATATATATATATATATATATACATATATATATATATATATATATATATATATATATATATATATATGTGTGTGTGTGTGTGTGAGTGTACCGATGCTAAAACTAGAATATTCCCTTTCCTTACTTACCTTAACTAACCTCTATAATACAAATGTACTCCGAAACTCTAAATGAAATTTGTTGATTTTTTAAACTTGCTGGATAATGCATGTCCCACCATCTTTTCCTTTTCTACATCAGCTCCTACATCACTAAATGTGCCTCCTTCTTATTTGCTACCTTCATGTATAAACTACTAAACTCTGACTTCTCTCCATTTTCCTGCAAATTAGCCATCAATATCAACCTGTTACCCTCCTGGGTTTGAGCTTTCCTGACATATGAACCACTTATAATAATTCTCTTTCAGATGAAAGAAGAGTATTTGAACTCCAAAAACAATATCATCATAAAAAAAGGCATAAATCTGTGGTGGTGATCTTGAACCACAATGAAAATGCTAGTGAAGTCAACAGACAGATTTCTGATCGCACCCATACAGACTGCAGCCTGTTGATCTAACTATACAGTACACAAAGAAGTAAGGGGCCTTATCAACTCCTTCCCATATAAACATCATGACAAGCTAACTAACCTAATTTGCAGTCAGCCTAGACTAAGAACCTTCTACATGCTAACAAAAATCCATAAACCAGGGAGCTCAAGATATAATAGCGTTACGCAAAGGGATATTGAGAGGAGGGATCCGTAGGGATAAGGGGAAAAATCTGAAAGCACTAGTCAGCGAAAGACATACCTATGTTGAAGATGCCATTCATTTTCTTTATATTCTGTCAGGTTATCATAATATACCATCCAATACTATTTTATCCACAGTGGATGTTACATCGCAATGTACAAGCTGCTTATACAAGGATGGTACCTATCTTAAGTATGAGAGAAAGCAAATCCTAATGCCACCACCCCACATGTAATAGAATTCATTCTCACACATAACAACTTTAACTTTAAAGGAAAGCATTATGCTGAGGTTTTGGGGAACTACAGTGGATTCTAGATGGTGGCCCCAATAAGCAAACCTCGTCATGCCAGTCATGGAAGAGGAATTCTACAGCACTATATGCATAATGCTGCTTGCTTATTTCTGTTTCAGTTGATGATTTATTCATAAGCTGGACATATGTCATTAATGTCCTCAAGGGATTCCACTTGGAGCTGAACAGAATCCACCAGTCTATAATTGTCTCCTTGAACTTTTCATCTGCAAGCGTTATCTTCCTGGAATTAAGGTTACTCGACACAGTGGAACCATATAGGCATGCATTTACAGAAAACCAACAGATAGAAAAATAAATCTGCAAAGAAGTAATAATCATTCCAGCCAGATGGAAAGTCTCTTATTTACATTTACATACTTCTGTAGCACGGCATTTGTTCCCGTGAAAGAGATGGGGGTTGGTGGGTGGGGGGAGAACAACATGCACAATTGGATCAACTGAAGAAAGGCTTCCCTGCTCAAGGTACACACTGCTAGGGAGTTTAGGAGAACTGTACAATCAGCAATACAGCTACCAAGACAACAGCTGTTTTAGGCTATGGAGAGGACCCCCTCCCCCCTCCATGACAAGGTTACACTGGGGACAGTATATCACCCTGCCCTTAAAAAAATTCTACAAGATTATACGGGAGCTGCAACCAATATTCAGTGAGAACAATAAGCTGACAAACTTTTTGAAGAACTCCCACTACTGTTGTTTAAAAAAACTATCCAATGTACAGAACCTTACCATAAGAAGTAGACTGAAACCAGAACAAAACATAGTGCAAAATGGCACAAAACTCTTGTCATCATCCAAGGTGCAATATGTGTCAAATGTTTTGTGCTGCTACCAGCATAACAACTTCCAAAAAAAAAAAAAAAAGGTTTTTACATCCACTTTTGAGAACGGGCTTCTCTAGTTCAATGCAGGACATGTCTAGAAGCAAGTTATACAAAACAGACAGGTTCTATACGCAGAGCCAAGCTGAATGCTGATATTTGCCGATTGGCTGACAAGGCAGTTGCAGTACACTTTTCTCAGTATGATCATTCCGCATCAGACATACCAGTTTTGGTGTTTTAAGGACTACATCTGTACACCTCTGGAAAGAAGGACACCAGGGATAAAGGTAACTCAGTTCTTCAGTTTGAGGGTTACTTGTTTGAATCCTGATCTTTTTTTTTATCTAATATCTTTTTATTGAGTATTTTTCTCATATAGAATGCAAAGTAGAAAGAGTAACAGGTCATAAAACATATGAAACAGCTGATGTTACATAATGCTTAACATTTACCAAATTATTTAAACTAGGTATTATACATTTCTACTACAGAAATACAAACAAGCTAAGATTGCACTTTGGATTACTATGAAGCTATGCTATGTTATGTCATAGTCAGAACATTGTTATACTATGACAGTTCACATGTATATTCTGGTTACAAATGAGATATGACTGGAGGCACAACACCAACCTAACGTTAACAGTCTACTCTACTATACTCTATGTACATATGTACAAGAATGTTACCTTAGTTAGTGGTGTTAGTACTCTCAACTCAGAGTTGTGTTTACTATCTATGTGTAATTAACATTGTTTGCCATTTATGATAAAATATCAATTAATGCTTTGCAGTAGTTCTGATAATATGTTTGGTTCTTTTGGCTTTTTGTATAAAGCTTCTTAGCCAAAATATGTTTTTTGGCCATGTTCTTATATTCTGACCAGGATAGTTTGGATTTGTCCAACCAGTTTTTTGCTATATAAAATTTTAATAAGGTGCATACTGTTATTGTTATGTGTTTGGAGAAACAATTATTCTTACTTTTGAATATATGCAGTATTGCTGTCTCCCAGGACAAAGTGAATTTTGAATAACCTGATTTCTCTAAGAGAAGTCTTAGTGAGCACCATAGTTTGTAAACGGTTTTGCAGCTCCAGAATATGTGGATAATGTTAGCCTCTTTATTAGGGCAAAAAGGACAATAGGGTGACTTAGATAGATTGAATTTGTTAAGGTGTACAGGTGTATGATATGCATTACTGAAGATCATGATCTGGGTGTAAATTAATTTTTTATATGGCATCAGTTTCATAGTATTTCTACTAGCTAATTCCTTCTGATTGTCTGATATGATACTATCTCTTCCTTCCCAGAACTTTGAAAATAGTATTGCATTTTGATATTTAATTTTTACTATTAATTTATATGTATTTGAGATCATTTTCTTTTTGTATAAAAGCAATTTTTGGATTTGTTGCACTAGTTTGATATCTTATTAATTTACAATGATATCTTTGGTTATAATACTAAACATATATAAGTGGCACGGCAGAAATGAAGATAAAAATGGCAATGTTTATTAAAATACTGTGAAGGGCTTTTCGTTTAACTCAAATAGTAAACTTCCTCAGGCACTTATGTTTATTTAATAGTTTGTTGACGTTGGTCTGGCCGTTTTAATAGTAGTTATAGTACTAAGTACAAGATTTGTTTAATTATCACCTTATAATTATTACTTGCTCTAATTAGGTTCTTGATGTTTTCCAATGAAAGGTTTTGTAGTTGGTAGAAGTCCCATACTGTATAGTTTTTTTATTAATGGGTATTTATCCAGGTTTACCATAGGGTTTGCTAGTTTTATATCAGGGTTGTTATAAGAATAATCGTGTCTTTTAGATTTATTGATATCAGTAATTTCTTGAAAATTTCAGATTTATTAATTAAAATCAGGTGAATATTTGTAGTCTTAAGAGTTTCTTGATTAATGAAGGGAATCGTGTTTGGGTTAATTTTAGATGTCACAATGTTTTGGTGGAATAATTTAATCCACATTGGGCACCATTCATTACCTATTGGGTCATAGTTAGCTATTTGCATGATGCGACTAGCATTAATAATTTCATAGTACAGTTGAAAATCAGGAAGGCTCAGACCTCCTTTTTCTTTTGGGGATATTAATTTATTGTAGCTAATTCTTGTACTTTTTGGGTTCCATATAAATTTTGCTAGTCGAACTTTTATCTTGTTGAAGAACGTAAATGGAATTTTCATGAAAGTGGCATTCAAATGGTATAGGAGCTTAGGCAGTATGTTCATTTTGACAACTGAGGCTTTTGATAAGATAGAGAGTTTAAGCTTTTCCCATTTGTTAATGTTATCTACTATATTTGTCCAAGTTTTACTGTGTTATTATTGAACATACCTGATTCTGTATGGCTGAAAACTATACCTAAATATTTCAGAATATATTGCACTTTAACATTAGTCTCCAGAAAATAAAATTTCTTATGTCCCAGGGGGTTGATTGGAAATATAATTGCCTTATTGGGATTGATTGCATAACTTGATACTAGAGAAAACTTATCAATGGATGATAATATTTTATTTAAATCAGTGTTGGGATATTGGAAGTAGATATTGAGATCATCTGCAAAAGCTGTGTATTTTATTTGGGTTTTAGATACTGAAATAAGGTGGTGATATGTTCTCTGGGTGATTTGTAGTAATAATGCTTCTATATAGAAAATGAACAGATTTGGTGAAAGTGGGCATCCCTGTCTGGTGCCATTAATAATTTGTATTGGATTAGATGTTTTCTTGTTTATATAAAGAGTTGTAGTGGCTTTACAGTATAGCGTTTTGATCATTTTTATGTATTCTTTTGGGAAACCAAATTGAAAAAAGTATAAAAAGGAGGAATTTTTGATTGACTCTATCAAATGCTTTTGTTGCATCCACTGATAAAGGGTATTTTGGGGATTTGTCCCTGGCACATAGGTGGGATAGGGCATCTATGGTTATTGTGTTGTCCCAAACTTGTCTATGACTCATATAGCCTAGCTGTTCAGGTGCAATTATTACTGGAGTTACTTTCTGTATCCTGTGTACTAAAATTGTTAAAAATATCTTTAAGTCTATATTTATCAGAGCTATGGGTTTATAGTTGTTAGGATTTGTGGAGTCTATATTTCGTTTTGGGATAAGTATTGTTTTAGAGTTGTTCAGATAAAGGTCTGATATTCCAACTTCTATTATAAAGTTGTATAGTTTTAAAAGTATTGGTATTAGTTGTTGCTTAAAATGTTTATAGAATTCTGCCACGTACGCATCAGGGCCAGGAGCTCTGCCAGGTCAATAGCCTTTTTTACATCCTGTTATGTTAATGTACTTTTGAGACTATTAGATTGTGATTCATTAATCTGAGGGAATTCTAAGTTATCTGCAAAGGTTTGGAACATGTTGTCATGTATATGATCATGTGGACCGTAAATGGTTTGGAATATTTCTTCAGAAGCCCCTATTATTTCATTATCTGAGCTATAGGTTTTGTCTTTATATTTTATTTCTTGCATTTTACATGTAGGGTTCCTGACATTTATAAGTCTTGCTAACATTTTGGAAGGGGTCTGAGCCCATTCCGCGTATTTGTGTAGCATTCTTAGTTCTGAAAATGTATATTGTTGCGTTATGATCTCATTTAATTGTTTTTGTATACTTGCTATTTGTTTCTCAAGAATAGCAGTGTGATTTATTTGTAATTCTAGTTCAATTTGTCTTAGTTTACCTTCTAGGTTACTTATGTTTTCTCTTTTTTGCTTTTTGTAAAATGACGCTTTTGGAATAAGGGTACCACTAGCCATGGCTTTAACTCATTCACTTCGGAGTAGCTCAGAAAAAGCTGCCTGCTTAATTCCACCATAGGAACAACAGTGCAGCCTGAGCTCATTTTCAGAAAATCTATTTGTAATACCATACAGAAAACAAATGTTAATAACTCTTTAACTAAAAGAGCTAGACTAAAAATGTAAATGTGAAAGTTGTTCAGCAGACACTGACATTTCCAATAGTGTAAATGCTGATAGTGCATATCAAAGTCATTATTAAATATTTGGCAAGGAATGTTGATATTGTGCATATTTTTTACTTTTTGGAAAAGCAAAGCACAATATCTTGGTCAATGTACCATGTAGACCCATACAATTTGTATTTAATATGTTAGTATGAATGTCAGCTTTAAAATGATACTTTAACCATTACTGTGTGATGCTTCTTTAAGGAGATATTCACAGAAATATGATTAATATATTTCTCATAATTGCTAAATAAACAAACCATAATATCTCGTCACCTGTAACAGACAGAGCCTACATATCAGTATAGAAGTTGTGCGTCTCGATGTCAGCTTCAAAATGATGCATCATTTGTGTCATCACCATGCTCCCTTGCAAAGATATGGGCATAATAATGAGAAGTACTGGAAATGTATAATTTTCATAATCCTACAAGACTAAACAAACTGTGATATCTGTACATGTGTACAGTGCACAGACACAGTTTTTTTATCATGTTGTAAGGAGTAACACTGTCTTCAGAATGAGGTATTACTTGGCACACTGACATGCTCCCTTGCAAAGATATTTACCATAATATGAAAAAAATCATAATTTCCATACCCTAACTCCAAAACAAACTTTGATATATGCACATGTGCAGGCACAGTTTTTTTTTACCATGTTGGAACTATCAGTACTGTCTTCAAAATGAGGTATTACTTAACACATTCAGATTCTCCCTTGCAAAGTTATTTACCAAAATATGAAAAAAATCATAATTTCCATAACCTAAGTCCAAAACAAAATTTGATATTTGTACATGTGTACAATGTACAAGCACAGTTCTTTTACCATGTTGAACTATCACTACTGTCTTTAAAATGAGGTATTACTTAGCACATCCAGATGCTCCCTTGCAAAGTTATTTTCCAAAATATGAAATAAAATCCTAATTTCCATAACTTATGTCCAAAACAAACTTTGATATCTGTACATGTGTACAACATACAGGGACAGTTCTTTTACCATGTTGGAACTATCAATACTGTCTTCAAAATGAGGTATTACTTAGCACATTCAGATACTCCCTTGCAAAGTTATTTACCAAAATATGAAAAAAATCATAATTTTCAAAACCTAAGTCTGAAACAAACTTTGATATCTGTACATGTGTACAACATACAGGGAACGTTATTTTACCATGTTGGAACTATCAATACTGTCTTCAAAATCAGGTATTACTTAGCACATTCAGATACTCCCTTGCAAAGTTATTTACCAAAATATGAAAAAAATCATAATTTCCATAACCTGAGTCCTAACAAAACCGTTATCTGTACATGTGTACATCATTCAGAACCAGTTGTTTTACCATGTAGACACATATGATTGTAAACATACACATTATTGGTGTAGCCAACATACTGCTGAATGGGTACATGTAAGGAGAGAAAGCAAGGAAAGGACCCCCACTCCACTAATGAACCCAGGACAGGCATGGGACTTCAGTGGCAGGCAAGGCCATCTGATCTGTCTGATAGCTGTGCTGGCTACCCACTCAGACAGCTGATATCACTGCAGTCTCACAACCTCCTTCAGTGTCAGCAGTCTGCCTTACCTATGCCTTTTCTTTTTACATGTGTCCATT
The DNA here is from genome assembly GCF_019279795.1 of Protopterus annectens. Lineage (NCBI taxonomy): Eukaryota > Metazoa > Chordata > Ceratodontiformes > Protopteridae > Protopterus > Protopterus annectens. The sequence continues at coordinate 820,810,670 of NC_056734.1, read as the reverse complement.
CAGCAATGGACCTAAGGGATCAAGTTCTGTATTACTAAGCCCTTCCTGTCATCTAAACTCTACACATGCCTGATAAAAGCATAATAAAAAAAGTATTGCAGGATGGTCACTGACATATTAGATTGTACATGGTAGCACTCTCCTGAAACAGTTGTTCTTTCTCAGCATCTTCACCAGCTCCTTACCACAGTTATTTGCCAAACTCAGAAAAATTTATTTTACACAACACATTTCATAATAGAGTTTTACTTAACATACTGGTCCTACTTGGTCATGAATGTTTTCCATTCTTCTCACAAGCTGCATGTTACCAATCCTGCATAGCTCTCCTCACGCCATTGTGGAGGTCAGTCAAGAACAATGCAATGCCCTCCTCAGTTAGGTGAATGCCATCCTTTCTGAACAGGTGAACATCTTCTGCGGTGATGCTGTCATGGCAGATTGTAGATCCACCGACCCTGTACATCAAGCCATGCATGAACCCATTCTGTAAACATCTGGCCTTGTGAGATGCCCGTTGACTGCTGTTTTCCATATCTGTTGAGGAATTATATCAAACCACACAAGATGACAATGTGGCCACCACGACTGCATGTGTTCAAAAATTGCTGTGATTTGAAAGCGTAGCCTTCTGAGTGGTTGACTGAGAACATCATTCCCTCCAATGTACAGCACAAAAATGTTGGGCTCAGGGTAGATGGAACACTTCTCTTCCAACAACTGCAGTACTCTGCTCCTCTTCTTGCAATCCAGTATACCTTCACACTGGATGTGGGGAAGCTCATGTTGTACTGGTTTTCAGTTTCAGAGGCATGGCTGGCAGCCCAGTGAATGTAGGAATGGCCACATACCCACACTCTCACTTGTCGTTCTCCTGGTCATGAAGCCATGTCAGTGTCAGAAGGTGGACAAACCTGCACAGGAAAGCAAATGCAGATTACTACTGATGTTTGACAGATGTATTGGAAGACTACATATATATGTATATCATATGCATTACCTGGTTGGCCCATCCAAATCTTCCATCCTAGCCACAGGGGCAGTATTCCTTGCATTAGGTACATAAGTGGTGATGACGCTGCAGAGGTACATACCTACTACACACACACACACACACACACACACACACACACGCACACACACACACACACACACACACACACACAGGTTTTGCATTAGCATGTTCTAATACATATTAGTGTGGAGTCCAGAGGCATTCATTATTATTCAGTAGAGATACTATATCATTATAATTCAGTCATAGGTTCATAGGTTCATAGGTAGGTACTAGGCTATCAGCCCTGGGGCCTATACAAACCCAGCCAAAAAGGTACCCTGACTTTTGCCACCCAAGAAAATTATTTTCCTCTGCCACTGTCGAGCAGACCCACAGAGGTGATCCACGGGGTGAATTTCCTATTTCCCATCCAATCATCAAGATTTTTCTTGAAGAGTGCTAATGAGGAGCTTTGTTTGATATAGATAGGTAGTTTATTCCAGAGTATGGGAAGTCTCTGGGACAGGAATCTATCCCTCCGGCATGTTCTGTTTATTGTGGTGACAAAGTTTAGGTCCCTAGAGTGTGTAGCTCGGAGGGATTGGGATTTCTTTAAGTGGAGCATGTCCAACAGCTCTGTGTTTGACATAGCTTTGTATGTTAAGCAGAGATCACCTCTGAGTAGGCAATATGCGACGGAGTAAAGCTGGAGTTTTTTGAGACGGTCAGTGTAGGGCATCTGTTTGAGGCCAGTAATCCTCTTTGTGAGGTATTTCTGTGGCCTTTCCAGTTGTTGGAGATGTCTTGTGAGGTACATACCAAAAGGGGTGTTGTACTCTATAATGGGTCCAATGAGTGATGAGTAGAGGGGAACAATGACCTCTTTTTTTCTGGATGAGAAACCTTTTGTGATGAGGTGTGCCACGTAGAAGGATTTCCGGACTACTGTGGCGATGTGATTATCAAAAGGGAGACTACTGTCCACCTGTGTCCCAAGGTCTCTTATCATACTTTTGGTGTCAAGTATACTACCGCCTATGTTGTAGTTCATGGATACAGAGTTTTTACCAAAGGGGATGACAGTGCACTTTTTGGCATTGAACTTGAGGCCATGGCTTTGACACCAGGCATCTGTCTCAGTAAGGCCCTTTTGTAGGATGTCCACATCGTTAGGAGTTTTGATCATGGCTCCTAGTTTGCAGTCATCTGTGAACTTCGTTAGCCAAAGACCTTCTGTGTTAGCCTGTACTTCAGAGAAGTAGATACCAAACAGGAGAGGACCCAGGACTGAACCCTGTGGTACTCCACTTGTCAGTGGTTTGAAGTCGGATTTGGAGTCTGCTACTTTCACAGTGTGGGTTCTGTCAGTGAGCCAGTTGGCAACCCATATTGTGACATAGGGATTTATACCTAGTTTAGTGAGTTTATCTATAATTCCAGAGTGGGGAATGGTGTCAAAAGCCTTGGCAAGATCTAGATAGGCTGTGTGAACGACCTTACCCTTGTCTACGGCTTTGGTGACTGCTTCAAAGAAGTCTATCAGGTTTAGGAGACATGATCTGCCTTTTACAAACCCAAACTGGGTAGGATCCAGAGTTTGGAGATTACCAATGTCTTTGTTTATAAGTTCCATGATGATACGTTCCATGGCCTTGCAGACCAGGCTTGTCAGGCTAATGGGGTGGTAGTTCCCAGGGTCTGTGGTGGCTCCCCCCTTGTGGAGTGGGATAACCGTTGCTGAGCACCATTCAACAGGCACAAAGCCTGAGGTGAGGCTATGATTGAACATGGTACTTAGGTGGGGTGCCAGTTCATTCTGTAGTTCATGTAGAACGCAGCCTGGGATGTTGTCTGGTCCCATGGATGCTGTCTTCTTGGCTTTGGAGAGTGTGGTTTTTACCTGTGCAGCCGTGATTACAGGAACTTTGCATTCTTCCGGTATAGAGATGGGCTCTTTAGGGGGTCAAAATAGTATAACACTTGGATGTTACCAAGCTCTTCCTCCTACCACCTAATTTCCACTCATGACTGACAAAGCGTGGAAACATGCCCAACTACTGAGTATAAGCAGAAGTACAGTAATACAAGCAGAAATGGAAAACTTATCTGGTTCATCCATGTTAGAATTAATCACAAAAGTAATAATTCCAGTTATCGCATCTGACCATCATTCTGGTTACAATAAGACCCATCAGTTTTCTTCAGTGCAGTATGTGCATATTGTTAACAGATAATAAATTATTCTTGAAAGCTGGTTACATAAACAAAAAGTTATAATAACCATCACTGAAACCTGAGCTATAGATAACCTATACTTGTTACACTGTATCTGTATTACGATCTTCAGCAGTCTGACCATGTATGCACAAGCACTTCCCTGGTACACAAATGAATTATTTCCCCTACCAACATTACTTCATTACTACATGTTACACATGTCCCTAAATGAAACATTCACCCAAATGACCCCTTCAGGAAAATGTTGAGATACGCACAATCACCAAAATTATATATATATGCATCTGACCAATGTATATATGTGCAAGTACATTATGTACATACATATATATCCAGATACACACATATACACAAATATATATATATATATATATATATATATATATATATATATATATATAATGTATATATATACAGCAAGAAAAAAATCAGGGGTTTAGGAGGGTAGGCAGTTGATGAAGAATGAGGGGGGGTTGCTTGCAATGACTCCAAGCAGAAAAAAAACACAACCTGGCTTGTGCATTCATCAAAGTGATAACGACTTCCACTTATGTGAATAACAGTGACAGCAGCTGAGACTTTTCCCAGAAAAGTGATAATGACTCACTGCTATATTGTAACTGCATGTATTGCTAATGTGATAATGACCTTCCTTTCATTACTGTAAAGGTATGCATGCTGAGACACGGGTGATAATTGCTGCACATGACCTGTTGAGTAGGCATTCATTACATTATGTTGTGCAGCTGTTATGTAACACAGACTCATTATCATCAGTAAGGAGAAAACCTGAGTCAGTCAAATAGTATAACACTTGCACATTGCTGAGCCCTTCCTCCCACCTTAATTCCACACATGACTGACAAATCCAGGAGAAATGCCCAAAAAATATGGTAGCTTCATGCTGTCAGTAGTCACCTAGTGATAACCTTTATCTCACTCAGGCATTATGATCACAAACAGAATAATACAAGCAGATGTGATGTAACCCAATGTAATTTGCAGACTGACTTTCTATATAGGTTCATAGGTAAGTACTAGGCTATCTGCCCAAGGGCATTTATAAGCCTAGTCAGCATGTGTTGGCTTTCGCCACCCCCCTTAGATTAGTTCCCTGTGCCTCTGTCCAGCAGAGCCATTAGTTCCCTGCGCCAATGTCCAGCAGAGACATTAGTTCCCTGTGCCACTGTCCAACAGAGCCACTGCAGTGATCCCCGGGGTAAATTTTCTGTTTCCCATCCACCCATCAAGGTTTCTCTTGAAGAGTGTTAGTGAGGGGCTCTGCCTGATGTATATTGGAATCCTGTTCCAAAGCATGGGGAGTCTCTGGGATAGGAATCTATCCCTCCAACATGGCCTATTTATCATTGTGGTGAGGTTTATATCTCTAGAGTGTGTGGCTCTCTGGGATTTGTTTTTTTTTTTAGGTGGAGCATGCCCATCAATTTTGGGTTGGACATGGCCTTGTATGTCAGGCAGAGATCACCTCTGAGTAAGCGGTATGCAACCAAGTACAACTGGAGTTTCTTGAGTCAGGCTGCATAGGGCATCTGTTTGAGGCCAGTAATCCTCTTGGTGAGGTACTTTTGTGGCCTTTCCAGCTGTTGCAGGTGTCTTGTAAGGTACATCCCAAATGGGGTGTTGTATTCTATGATGGGTCTAATGAGTGATGAGTAGAGAGGTACAATAACCTCTTTTGTTCTAGATGCAAACCCTTTTGTGATTAGGTGGGCCACATGGAAGGATTTTATAACCACCTTGGCAATATGATTATCAAAGGAGAGATTACTATCTACTTGGGTACCCAGATCCCTTATTACATTTCCTGTATTTAGGGGACTACCACCTATGTGGTAGTTCATGGGTACTTTGTTTTTTCCTAAGGGGATGACTATGCACTTTGTGGCATTTAGCTTGAGGCCATGATTTTGACACCAGGCATCCGTCTCAGTGAGACCCACCTGGAGGGTGTCTGTATCAGCTGGAGAATCAGTTATAGCCCCTAGTTTGCAGTCATCTGCAAACTTGGTCAGCCATAGTCCTCCTATGCTTGCCTGTACCTCTGAGAAGTATATACCGAACAGGAGGGGTCCTAGGACTGAGCCCTGTGGGATGCCACTTGTAACCGGTTTAGAGTCGGACGTCGAGCCTGCAACTCTCACCATGTGGGTTCTATCCATGAGCCAGTTGGCAACCCATCTCGTGTCGTAGGAGTTTATGTTCAAGCTGGTGAGCTTGTCTATAATACTAGAATGGGGAATGGTGTTGAAAGCCTTTGCAAGGTCTAAGTAGGCCTTGTGGACCTCCTTTCCCTTGTCTAATGCCTTGATAACCGTCTCAAAGAAGTCCACCAGGTTTAGGTTTATATGTCCCCAGTAACCCCTCCAGTTGTTTGCATTCTGTATGCACAGGCACCAGAATGACACAAATTGTCCCAGCAGTCACTTCAGCAGTGAGACCATGTATGCACAAGAACTTCCCTGATACACAATGAATTATTTCCCCAAGCAACATCGTCATAATTATGTCCAGGTATACATGCACCCAAAATGAAACGTTTCCACAAACAAGCCTTCAGTAACATTTCCTACTATGTGTAACTCCCAGCATGAACACTTCACCCAAGCAACTCCTTCAGTAGAATGTTCATAGGTTCATAGGTTGGTACTAGGCTATCGGCCCTAGACCCTATACAAGCCTAGCCATAACAATTCCCTGGCTATGTTGAGGTATGCACAATGTCCAAAATTAATACATCTACAAGCAAAGTAAAACTGTATGGCCATCAGAATGTGAAAGGCAAGAAACTAAAATAAAATTGCCATTAAGGTAAAATATACAGTAGCTACTGTCTCCAGTAAGCGAAAGACCAACCTTTTTGTAAGCGAGTGAAGTACCGACAAAACAGTCAGCTTTTTAGAAACAGAGTGTTCCAAAAATAAAGTTGTAGTGATCTAGCATACCGACATGCTCCCTTCCAAAGTTATTTACCAAATTATGAAAAAATCATAATTTCCATAACCCAAGTCCTAAACAAACTCTGATATATGTACATGCATACAACATGCAGACACAGTTCTTTTACCGTATTGGAACTATCAATACTGCCTTCAAAATGAGGTATTACTTAGCACATTGACATGCTCCCTTGCAAAGTTATTTACCAAATATGAAAACAATTCATAATGTACATAACATAAGCCCCAAACAAACTGTGATATATGTACATGTGTACAGCGCAAGGCCACATTTTTTTTACCACGCTGTAAGGACTAATACTGTTTTAAAAATGAGGTATTACTTAGTATGTTGACATCTTTCTTTAGCTAAGCCATTCAATAAAATATGAAATAATATAATAATTTTCATAACCTTAGTCCTAAAAAGTAGTTTTCCCATTTTGAAAGTACAAATACTGTTTTCAAAACGCGGTCTTAGTCAGCATGTTGATATGTTCCCTAGCAAAATGATTTACCAAAAAAATGAAAAATATAGTTTTCATGGCCTAAGTCATAAACAATTTGTTATATCTGTACATTGATATCTGTACATGTGTACAGCGCACAGATACACTTCTTTTACCATGATGCAAGTACTGATACTGTCTTCAAAAAGTGGGTCTTATACAGCATGTTAACATATTCCCTACCCCAGTTATTAGCTAAAATATGAAAAAAATTTAATAATTTTCATAACCTGAGCTATAAATAAACTGTGATATCTATACATATGCACAGCATACAAAGTTCTTTTACCATCTTGCAAGTACTAACACTGTCTTCAAAATGCAGTCTTAGTTAACAAGCTGAAATGATTCATACAACAGCTATTTACCAAATTATAAAAACATAATACATTTCATGACCTGAGTCATAAACAACCTCACCTAAATTCTACACATGACAGACAAAGTCATGAATATTGTCCAAAATATATGGTTGCTCCATGCCATAAATAGTGTACAAGTAATAACATTTATCTCACTGACCATCCTGCTTATTAGAATCAGGCACACAAATAACAAAGTCAGAAATATCTAAATGATCTGGTTGATCCATGTAAGAATTAGTCCAAAATAAAACAAACTTTTATCTCACTGAACTATCATCTGATTAGAATTAGATGCATAAGTGACAAAGGCAGAAATATTGACCCAAAAATTTGGTTGATCAATGCCACAATTAGTGTAAGATCAGTAATAACATACTGGTGTCAATGGCTTGACTTTGACCCAGGGAACCCAGGTTCCATGAGTAGCCAGGGCATTTCCTGGAGCTGGCTTGGAGAAGACAAGTGTGCCTATTCTGGAAAGGAGGGCTGATTCAGGTAGCATAGTGTCACAAACCCCATCAAAGTAGAGAATGCAAACACAGAAGGGACCTGGTATCTGCATTTCACTTGCGAATGCACAATTGTCTTTATTCATTATCTATCTATATCTATATCTATATCTATATCTATATCTATATCTATATCTATATCTATATCTATATCTGTATCTCTATTTCCCCTAATGATCTCTTCTGCAGCCTGTTCATGTATGCAACAGCACTCCCCTGACCACCAAATGAAACATTTCTCCCAACAATCCCTTCTGCGCTCTGTGTATGCACAAGTACTCCGCTGACCACCAAATAAAATTTCCCCCAACAATCCCTTCTGCAAGCTGTCCGGGTATGCACAAGCAGTCCCCTGACCACTAAGTGAGACATATCCAGTAATGATCCTTTCTGCAGTCCATCCATGTATGCACATGGAGTGCCCTGAGCACAAACTAAAACATTTCCACCAGTGATCCCTTCTGCAGTCTGTCCAGGGATGCACAAGCACTCTCCTGACCATCAACTGAAACATCTTTCCCAGAGATTGCATTTGCAGTCTATCTGGGAACACATTTCCCTCACTGATCCTGCCTGTAGTCTGTCCAGGTGTTTACAAACATCCCACTTACAACCAAGTGAAATATTTCCTGAAACTAAACCTTCTTCAGTCTGTCCAAGTGTGCATAAGCACTCCTCTGACCACCAACTGAACCATTCCCCCACCAATCTTGTCTGCAATCTGTCTAGGTGTGCAGAAACACCCCCTTGACCACCCAATTTTCCCCTTTGCAGTCTCTCCAGGTATGCACAAGTACTCCCCTTACAATAAAATAAAACATTTCCCCCAGTGATCCCTGTCTGTCTAGTTATGCATTACCACTGTCCTGACACTAAATTAACATTTCCCAAAGAGATCCCTTCTGCAGTTTGTCCAGGTGTTCACAATCACTCTTGTGACCACCAAATGAAACATTTCCTCCAGTGATACCTTCAGCAGTTTGTTCAGCTATGCACAACCTCTCCCCTAACCAGCAAATGAAACTTTTGTACAACAATCCCTTCAAAAGTATGTCCAGGTATACATAAGAACTCTCCTTAACACCAAATGAAACACTCCCTTCACTAACCCTTCTGTAGTCTTTCCAGGTATGCACAAGTACTCCCCTGACCATCGAATTAAACATTTCCCCCAGCAATCTTTTCTGCAGTCTGTCCATGTATGCATAAGTACTCCCCTGACCACCAAATAAAACATTTCCCACAATGATCCATTCTGCAGTTTGTCCATGTATGCCCAAGTAAGCACAGAAACTCCCAGACCACCAAATTAAATATTTCCCAGCAATCTCTTCTGCAGTCTGTCCAAGCATATACAAGCACTGCCCTGACCACACAATAAAACACTTTCCCCAATGGCCCTATTCTCTATTCAATCCATTGTACACACAACCAGTCCTCTGACCACCAAATGAAACTTTCCCCTAAAGATCATCGTTGCAGTCTGTTCACGTATGCACAAGCACCATCATCCTATCCATCTATCCACAACCCCTTTTCACATTTTGCACATGAGATTTGGGTGTCACTTCAGTAGTGATGATCTTTAGACAAGGTTTACACCCCCTGACCACAAAATGAAACATCTATACCAACAATCCTGCATGCAATCTGTCCAGGTATGCACAAGCACTCTCCTGATGACCACCTGAAACATTTCCCCAGAGATTCCCTCTGCAGTTTGTCTGGGAAAGCAAAAGCACTCCCCAGACCACCAAGTGAAGCATTTCCTCCAGCAATCCTGTCTGTAGTCTATCCATGTGAGCAAAAGCACTATACTAACAAACCACTGAAAAATCTCCACAAACAATCCCTTCTTCAGTTGATCCAAGTGTGTACAAGCACTTCCCTGATAACTAACTGAACCAGAAGCACTCCCCTAACCATGAAATGTAACATTTCCAGCAGTGATCCCTTCTGCAGTCTGTAAATGTATGCACAAGCAGTCCTCTGATCAGCAAATATTTTTTTTTCCTGCAATGATCCCTTCTACAGTCTGCTTGTGTAGACAAAAGAACTCCCCTGACCACCAAATAAAATATTTCCTCCAATGATCCATTCTCAATCTGCCCACGTATGCACAAGCACTCCTCCGATCACCATACAAAACATTTCCCCCAAAGATCATTCCAGCAGTCTGTCCATGTACACATCAGCACTCCCCTGACAACCAAATGAAACTGTACTGCAGCTAGTGAAGGTGAGCACTAAGCATTTTAAACATAATTTGTTATCATCCCAGTTCTCAAAAAACACAAGTGGAACGGAGACAGAGCATTTCTTATCATATAAGCAGAAAGTTTGTTAGCATCAACATCAGGAGTGTCAGGGTGTGGATTTTGCATAATTACTCACCTTTTGTTTTACTTGATGACATAACATCTTGCTAACATCTAGAACGCTAAATTAAATCTTGTTTTTAATGCCAGAAGCAGTGGAAATGACAGGAGAAGTACCACCACATTAAATAAAAGTTAGCAAAGATAGCAGCATACTGAGGTTATCATGTGACCTGGCAAACTACAACAAAGCTATTTCCTGTTGAACTTCTGAGTCATCAAGCTATGAGCAAGACCAATGCAAAACGAGCCATTAATTGACTTTTCGTTTGAACCATAGGTACTAACCAGAACAGCGGCAGATCCTGCTTTAACAGTTGTTTTTTGCTCACACTTAGCACCTTACAATAATTACGTTTTGTTTGCCCCATGCATTCTTAGTCAGAGGTTTATACTCGCGCCTAATTTCTGTTGCCACCACAACTCACCTGACAATTAATAATGTACTCAGGCTATAAACTGCTGCCCCTATATGCATAAGAAACTAAAGAAAGGAGCATGTTAAGTTCAATATAACCATAACGTGGCTAATCTAACATGAAGCCAAATAATACTGTTCCATAGTTGTCTTTATGAATTTAATCTGGCTTCGATTAGTAATGCAACTAGTTTTACATGGTAGACCCCTTTAAATACATTATTACATCACAGTGATTGGCTAGTGAGTAGTTGAGCTGAGTTTTAAATGCTAGATTTTTGTTGTTTAGCTAACAGTCTGATGAAGCATTTGGATAAATGTGAAAGCGCTAACTGTTTTTTATGTTGAATTCGACCGCTTTTATTTTCTTTATGTTAGTGTTTTAGTTAAATAAACGGTTCGCTTTTATTTGTTGTGGTGTGCCTCAAAGAGTTTTCTTTTTGGATTTACAATTTTGTGCTTTATTTGGGGCACTTGACCCTTGTGAGTAGTTTTCTATAGTTGTTACCTCACAGCAAGAGGTTCTTCCGTTCGATTCTCGGCTGGAGTGCGGGGACTGCCTTCTGTGTGGAGTCTGCATGTCCTCCCCGCGGTTGGGTGGGCGTTCAAAATACATGCGTAAAATGGGTGTGCCTTCGTTGAAGGTTGAACATTGAGCTAGCACCTCGGCGTTCATGAAAATCTACTGCCAATCATTAGCGGACCAGAGTTCCACTGTGGCGACCCCTAACCGGGAAAAGCCGAAAGACAAACAACAACATTCACCAACAGTAATTGTCTATTCAAATTTCTTATAACTCTTACTGCATAATAGTATCTGTCAACGCATTAAAATATAAACTAAGTGACAAGTAAATGTTTTTCTCTATTATTTTTTTATTCATCGTTATGACTGTTAATGCCACTAAGCTAAAAGGAATAAACTTGAGCCCACAAACGAACTACAGATACTGAGCACATGGTTCTATTCAAAAACTAAACTGGCCCCAGTCAAGATGGAAAAGTACCAAAAAAAAGTACCTTCCAGCTAGCAGATTATGGACAGAACTGCATTTTACAGCAGACTAAGTACTTATATGCAGCAATGTAAAAAACATGCTCTGGCTCCCTCTTTTAGAAAAAAATACACATCTGCATAAACTGCTGGCTGACCCCCCCTCACCAAGGAAAATAATAAGGGGCATTCTGTGAAGTCAGAGAGTTGACAGGAATAAAATTGCCAAAGATTTCAAAGACAACCAGAAGGCATTCTATAACTATGTCAATAATCTAAATGGCAATGTTCAGATCTGCTCTGAGCTACAACAGAATGGCATTAAATTTACTGATCCCAATATCCTGGCAGATCAATTCAGTGCCAACTTCACCCCCCTCTGACCCCCTAAATGGCCCATTTCAGTACCGGAAGATTGCCAAATTCTGGTAATAAAATGCACTCTCCAAAGCTTCTACAGCATCCATGGGACCAGATGACATCCCGGGCTGTGTATTACATGAACTACAAAATGAACTGGCACCTCACCTAAGTGTCATGTTTAATCATAGCCTCACCTCAGGCTTCATGCCCACTGAGTGGCACACAGCTACAGTTATCCCAATCCACCAGGGGGGATACTGCCCCATCAATCTGACGAGCCTGATCTGCAAGGCCATTGAACGTATTATCATGGAACTTATAAACAAAGACATTGGCAACCTTCAAACACTGGACCCCACCCAGTTTGGGTTCGTGAAGGGCCGATCTTGTCTCCTGAACCTGACTGACTTCTTCGAATCAGTTTCCAGAGCCGTGGATGAGGGTAAGGTGGTCCACACAGCCTATCTGGACCTCGTTAAGGCCTTTGACACCACCCCCCACTCTGGAATCATAGATAAACTTACTAAGCTGGGCATTAATCCCTACGTCACTCAACTGGCTTACTGACAGAACCCACACTGTAAAAGTAGCCAACTCCAAATCCAGCTCCAGACAAGTGACAAGTGGAGTACCTCAGGGTTCAGTCCTGGGACCGCTCTTGTTTGGCGTCTACTTCTCTGAAGTACAGGCCAACACTAAGGGACTCTGACTAACAAAGTTTGCAGATGACTGCAAACTGGGAGCCATTATTGATCCCCAAATGATGTGGATACTCTACAAAAGGGCCTTACAGAAACAGATGCTTGGTGCCAGAGCCATGGGCTCAAGCTCAATGCCAAGAAATGTATAGTTATCCCCTTTGGGAAAAAACATGTACCAGTGAATTACCACATAGGTCGCAGTACACTAAACACCGAAAGTGTGAGAAGACACTTAGGGACACAGGTGGACAGTGGTCTCACCTTCGATAACCGCATCGCCACAACAATCAGGAAATCCTTCTATGTGGCACACATCATCACTAAGGGCTTTTCATCCAGGAAAAAGGAGGTCATTGTCCCACTGTACTCATCCCTCATTAGACCCATTATAGAATACAACGCCTCGTTTGGTATGTATCTCTCAAGACATCTGCAACAACTGGAAAGGCCGCAGAAATGCCTCACTAAAAGAATCACAGGCCTAAAGCAGACGCCCTACGCTGACCGCCTTAAAAAACTTCAGCTCTACTCTGTTGCATATCGTCTACTCAGAGGTGATCTCTGCTTAACATACAAAGCCATGTTAAACCCAGAGCTGTTGGACATGCTACACTTAAAGAAATCCCAATCCCTCAGAGCCACATGCTCCAGGGATCTAAACCTTGTCATAACAATAAACAAAACATGCTGGAGGGATAGGTTCTTGACCCAGAGACTCCCCAGACTCTGGAACAGACTGCCCATACATGTCAAGCAAGGCGTCTCTTTGGCCCTCTTCAAAAGGAACCTTTGACGATTGGATGGGAGAAAGGAAATTCACCCCGGGATCACGTCAGTCACCCTGCTAGACAGGGGTCCAGGGAAGTAAATAGTGTGGGAAGAAATAGCCAGGGAATTGTTATGACTAGGCTTGTATAGTTCCTAGGGCCGATAGCCTAGTACCAACCTATGAACCTAATTAACCTTTTTGCAAGACAATACATATGCCCGCCTCTTAAAAAAAGTCAATTGGTTCAGTTTCACAGAAGACATGATGTGAATGCATGTTTAATCATGACTGAAATGCACATTGTTATCTGCATACAAGCAAACAAGATGTAGGGCTTTTAAACATACTAGTTTGTCACTGAACTAAAAAGTGATAGCTAGGCTGGGATTATTAAGCAACTATAATTACAAATGGGTAGAAGAATCAGAACAGTTTCATTTCCACTATGCCCTGCCCACTGTTAAACACATCTGAGACGTTGCTGTTATTGACTTGGAAACTTGCTAGAATTATAAGTTTTGAATTGCCATGTATTTTCTGAAAGATGTAAGTTTGCTATTCAAATGCTGTTATTTACAGTTAAATAGTTAAGAGTCCTGGAGCGAGCGTGCAATGCACATGCATAGAGAATCGGCTTGCTGTGATCGCAACAAGATGCAGGGAACATAGTAAGTCGATTTTCTCAGAATATTCAAATATGACCATATGTCAACTCCACACTGAAAACTAAGTTGAGAAGGTAACTGACAAAGTTCAGGTACCTTTTCAACTTCTTTTTTAACAGTGGAGTTAGAACACAAGTATAAAGTTACTTGCGCTTGTGGAAGGCACTCGAGTGTGACAGTATACAATTCCTAGCGCCTCACTGAGCGCTCGGCTGTAAGTGCGAAGACGCCATGTAAAGGCACTCAGAGTTAATGAGCTGCCCATTGAATATCCAGAGAAGTATCATGTTTTGCAAGGTTTTCATTTCATTGAATTAGAGTGTTTATAATTTCTTGCTCCAGTTCTTTAACTTTCAGCAGGTTTGACTTTAAAGTCCAGTTCGAGGTATTGAGGGTGGTATTTCCAGTTTTAGTTTGTGTTATTGTTATATTTATTTTTTAGTGATCTGACAATGATCTAGGTTCTGAGTTATACTGTACTTCATACATAGCAATGCGTTGAGAAATTAGAAAGATGTAAATTCTTGACCAGGTCTTATGGTATGGGGAGAAGTATGTATATCTGTTACTAATACTGTTTGTGTTGTTAAGTTCTAAGGGATCTATAAGGTTGAAGTCTTCAATTAATTCTGACAGAAAAGTTGTGGCTTGAGGTGATTGAGCATTATTTTTATTTGATCTATCTTTGGATGGATTTATTGTTATGTTCCAATCTCCACCAATTATAAACAAATGGTCTGGGTGCTCTAGTAATAAGTTATAGATTTCAATTAGAAAATCCATCTGATAGTTGCAAGGACCATATACATTACAGAGTAAGTTTTTTTGTATGCTGAGTGAGAGCAAGTGAAATAACACCATCTACCTTTTGTATCAATACTATGTTTATTGATGTTCCCTTTAAAAGATTTTTAGCTATTATAGCTGTCCCTCTTGATGAGGTACTGTCCCCTGCTGCTATTATTTGTTGAATCCATTTAGTGTTTTTTTCTGTGTCCTTGTCCCATTGTTCCATAATTATATGAGTTTCCTGCAAGAAGGTTATATCTGACTTCGATTTGTGTATGAGGTGCATAATTAGCCTTTTCTTTTTAATGTCTTGTAAGCCATTTATATTCCATGAGGCTATATTAATCATCTTAGTTGATAATTAATTTGAAAGCCCTGTAACTGAGTTATCTGTGAGTGCTATAAGGGGAGTCATTTGCAAAGCATTGTGAATAGTGATTGATGTGTGTTGAGAAATAATAACAAGAGAAGAGTTGGTGACATAACGCTCTTTCATTAATTCCCTAGTACCTAATCACTTCCCACTACCCTCTGAATTGAATCCTGATCTTGTTGTTTCATTCGGAGACATTGTAATATGTAACAACTTTTCCCTTTGGAGCAATAAAGAGTAGACACACAGCAGGTGTACTGAAGGACAACAAATGTATGTTGTACCGGCAATGCATGATTTTATGCAGAATCCAAAATGCTGGCTGTCTAACGAAGTTAAGAGTACTTGAAAGAGTGATGCAATTTGTGTAATATTGACAGCAGGATTTTATTTATGCAGACATAGTGGTTTACTTATGTCCAATCACATTTATGCTTCATTGTTGATATATATATATATATATATATATATATATATATATATATATATATATATATATATATATATATATATATATACATGGATTCCTATTATAAGAATGAAAGTTCACAACTTCGAACTTGTAATAGGAAGTCTCACTTACGCGAAAGTTCACTTTAACAAAAGTGAACTTCTGCGAAAGTGCACTTCACTGAAAGTACCGCAGCACAGTGGAGGACATCAAAAAACAAGCTATGTCCTCCACTATGGTGCAATACTCATGGACCTTAGGGTTAGGGCATGGGTTAGGGTAAGGGGATAATTAGTAAAGCTATCCCCTTACCCTAACCCATGCCCTAACCCTAAGGTTCGTGACTATCGCACCATAGTGGAGGACATTGCTATGTCCTTCACTGCACTGCAGTCGTCATGGACCTTAGGGTTAGGGCACGGGTCATGGTAAGGGAATAGCCTGTAGGGCTATCCCCTTACATTGACCTGTGCCCTAACCCTAAGGTCCGTGAGTACTGCATGGAAGTTCAGTACAATGCCCGTTCATTGTACTGAACTTCGCGTAAGTGCACTTTTGATTAAGTGCACTTTCGCTGCAATGTGTATTCCATATACTATTTCGAAGTAGTGAACCTTCGATCTAGTGTATGGAATCCAACGTTTATATCACTATTATAGACAGCAGCAAACAGGATATGGGGATGGTTACTAGTGCATTGTGGGATGCCTGCCTTGCCGCAGGCCAACTTGGAGACTTTGAGCTTTGTAATTGGCCGAGTCAGAGCCGAGGATCTGCTCCGAACTCATATGCAAGAATGAAGGGCGAGATGGACTACAAACATGGAATGTTATGATGAGTACATAACTTCTTTTTTTCCTGGTGTTGCAGTTTTCCTGCTTTAAAGGTTGCTTTTGCACATTTATCAAGACCAAATGACACTCTTATATCATCTGAAAAAGGTTTGACAACTTGCAGTTGTGCTCTCAGTTCCTCATCTGATGGTCTATACAGTTTTAAATCATCGATAAAGAGAAGATGAGAAGTCTTTACACGTTGTTGTTTTCTAGGAGCCAAATTATAGCCATGGCCTACAATGTTAAGTAGAAAGCTTAATAGGTTAGGGGCAAGGCAGAATAGCAGCAGTGACAGAGTCTCCTTGGAATATCCCCCTTTTAATTTTTATCCCTGGGATAATAATTTGTCCTTTATCATGGCTTAATTGCAAAGTGATCTGCCACTGTTTCATGGTCACTGTAATGTAGTCGATCAGTGTAGGATGTATCTTACACATTTTTAAACACTCTTTTAGCCATGAATGTAGAATACTATCAAATGCTTTTTTGTACTCAATCCATGCCATACTTGGATTCTTCCCTTTTTACAGATCTTCACTATGACTTTATTTAACAAATGATCTTTGTTCCATATGACTTTCTTTTATTGCCCATTTGTTCTACTGCCATAATTGAGTTTTCTTCTAAATGACTATAAACTCTGTTGGCATCAGTATATGTCATCGGAAGGCAAGTTATTGGTCTATAATTCTTAGGGTAGCTTGCAGGTTCACTCTTAAATAAGAGCATTGTTTTTCCTGTTGTTAGCTAGGTTGGTGTCTTTTTGAGGTGCGCATGTAAATAGTTTTTACTCATGGCTAAATCTTCTATCCATTTAGCATCTTTATGTTCCATAGGATCTTCATATATATTTCTCCAAAATGTATCTATTTCTTCTTTTTTTGGCGGACTTTCAATTCCTTTTACCTTGTTTCCCAGTTCTCTCTAAAATCTTTTTGGGTCATCAATAAATTGCTTATATTGCACTTTTCCTTTATATTTATCTTCATATCTTCTAAGTCTTTCTGCCTGTGCTGAAATTTTTAGTTTATTTGCAATAGTGCATGATAGATCCTGGTCTGTTCTAATACTGCACAATTATTTTATCACATCTATCTTTCTTAGTATTTTTGTTGATCTGTTCCCTCTTCTGTAGTCTTCTAACAGTGACACTTCTTGTCTTAACTGCTTTATAGTTTTCTCTTTTTATTTCCAAAATGGTATTCAATTTCTCCCTTTTCTCTCCCTCACTACCCTCTTTTCCTTTGGTGGAACTTTATCAGTTATTAATTTAGCTGCACAGTAAAATATCCTGTTTACTTCTGTTATATCACATGGATCTCTATGGACAGTCCTAATTATTGTGTTCATTTGTTTTATCAAACTTCTGACTTTTTGGGTTTTATTGACTTTCTGCAGTCTAATTCTTTCATTGATCTTAATGTCTATTAGAATCAAGCAACTCTTCTCTTAGCTCATTTTCCTCTAAACTGAGGGCACATTTTTGTTTTCCATTTCATGTGGACATTCTATAGAAAGTTCTATTGCATGTTCCTGTGGCATATTCTCTTCAGTTTCATCCTGTGCCATCTGTTGCTCTGTCATATGAGAACTCACTGGCTTATCACTCCTCTACATTAATTTTGTCTGAGTTTCCACAGTTTCCTGTTCCTTCCCTTGCTGTCCAGCTTCAAGTGAATGTTTTATACTCATTTCCTGTGGAAAGCTCCAAAATATCTTCATATGGCACCAGACGAATTTCTTCCCATTCCATTGGTTTCCACTTAATTTGTTGTTCCATTGCTGTATCTTTTTGTGGTGCTTTCTGAATTAGATTTTCTACACTGAATCCTTCACTCTGGAGGTACTTCATAACCTCAGTTTCTATTTTTTTAACTCCTTCATTACTGATCTTTTTCTACGTTTCCTCTGTCTTTTTATATTTTGTATTGTAAAGTTTTCCTTGTCTGGATTCCTTTGCCTGTATTTCTCTTCAAACATATTTGGTGCTGCTCTTTTTCTGTTGATTAATTTTGCTTTCTCCTTTGCATAGATATTACACCATATTAACTCTCTTTCTTTCCCATGTCCATATTTCTTTTTCAAACATCTCCTGATCTTCCTGTTTCCCCTTACTTTGGGGACTCGTTCCATCATGCTGTGATATAACCAGTGTTAGATCTTCTACATCAAATCCGTCACTTTGCAGGCACTCCATAACTTCAACTTCTATTTTTTAATTCTGCTTTACTAATCTTCTTTTCTACATTCCCTCTTTGTGATGATATTTTTTTTTATTGTGAAATTTTCCATGTCTGGATGCTTTTGCCTGTATTTCTCTTAGAATATCTTTGGGGCTGCCTTCTTTATGTTGATTAATTTGCCTTTGCATAGATATTGCACCATATCAAATCTCTTTCTTTCCCATGTCCATATTTCTTTTTTTATACTTTTCAAAAATTTCTAGGTTTTGTTTATATTTTCGCACTTCCTCAGATGTTTCTTTTTCCAAACAGATCAAAGTTTCTTGGTCTGTGTACTGTTTTTCAAAAATCTGTTGTATTAAATTTTTATTTAAAGCTTCTGACAATTTTTCTTGTGGAAGTATTTTTCTTTCCTCTAATTTTTCTCTTAATCTTTTTGTATATCTTATGTCTGAAAATTTTGGGCTTTTTGCATAATATTAACAATAGATAATTTCTTTCTTATTCTCAGTAGTCCACTCTATCGTCATTATGGCTCTTCTTTGGCCTATCAGTTTTCGTGATTTTTGAGGACTGTTCCTTACTTCTACAACAAGGGTCCCTCTGGGTCTCCCTTGGCCCCATTCTAAGGATATTTCTGTATTTTGAAGATTTTATACTGTCATTTTTTCCAGTCTTGGCACCAATGCGCCTACCAGGATTGGGCACTTTTTTATCCTCGGGTTTCTGCACCCAGCTGTCTTTTTTTTAATTTTGACCTACTTCTGTCCATGATAAATGCTATATAAATACAGTCTGTATATCAGTGTTACCTTTGAGAGATTTTTGTAGAAAACAGGGTCCACCTTGTGAAGGTACTCACCAAGACTTGAGGATGAATTCAGTTTCAGCACTACTACTCTCCTTTTCTTGCTGACTTTTCATATCTCCATTTGGACCCCAAATCTAGGGAGTCTGTCTAATCGTATAGATTGAGAGATGATCATTGAGGCAGGCAGTCTGACATTGTAGCTGAGATGGTGCATTTGCTAGGGTCTGATACTAGAATCCAGAGTAATAGGGAATTTGATGCCTTGCTATAATGTGGGGGACCATTATTTGTGAAACCAAATACGTTCATGCTAGATGTAGGGGAGTTAGAATTTATGCCATACCAACTGACATTCACATTACCTAGTAGTATTTTTTTGTTGTGGAATTGTTATGGATATCCAATGTAGGATGTTGTCCAGTATAGCTGTTTTGACACTAGGAGGAATGTAAAGAATAGCAATGCATATTTGTTTAATTTCAAGAAAGTAAGAAGAAGCTCTGCTGAATTGAATTTTGGTATTAGTTTGTTGTAAAGGGAAATGTCGTAGTTGTTGGGAAATATTAAAGCGATGCCGCCACCTTTCCTCTTCCTCTTAAATGCCTGCTCTTAATGGGCAATATGGTGATGAATACTTGATACTGGCTAGATATGATTAAAAAATCTGCTGTTAGAGCAGGTAAGTTTCTATAATACAGTTTTATCTCTTTACTGTTGAGGTGTTCTGATGCTGTGCATTTATTTATCCTATCTGCTTAATCAATGATAAGGACCTCTTGTTAGGGTTGAAGGTCCCATTCTCAGAGTACTGCTGGTGATCGAATGCACTGATCACTGAACAGTAGATTTGATAGGAGTGAGTTCATATTTCTTAACCTTTAGGACTAATAGTGTAGGCAGTACAACCACTTGGCGTTTCACATTTTTCAGGCTGCTGCAGTTCTCTCCATTCACACAATGTAATGAGAGGAGAGGATTTGAGTAATTATTTTACCAGGTGGAATTTGAACACGGTTGATATATCTGTCGCCAAGAACCAACAGGATTCCTGCATCCAGTATTTTCATGTGAGTGTAAAGATGATGAAATAGCTCCCACCACATATATAAAGTCAACATTAGTTAATAGTTTACTCCTAGCTACAAGAGCCCAGTCAAAGCATCTTATCCATTCCTTACCCAGTAGTGAATTTCTACCGAAGTAGTTGAGTTGCAATGCATAGCTTCTGAGATTAGTTAGAGCAGAATGTGTAGGAGTTTGTACATAATGTGGTTCAGTTCAGGGAATACAATTCTAAAAGTTCTTTCAAAAGATATACTTTACATAAAAATGGTCTAAAGTATCTTTATTTTGTCACAAGCTATTCCCCTTTCATAGAAGAGGTGAGCAGCATTCTAAGACAACAATGGCGTATATAGTTTTGAGTGACCATGCTGTAGAGAGTGTGCCATCTCTTCCTCAAGCCTGATAGGGCAGGTTGACCCATTCAGGCACATATCTGCATGACCAGGTGCCTTAAAACAACACTGTCCCCTTTAAAGGCTGTTTTTTTTCTAATGTCCATACAGAGGTGACACTATAGTACATGATATCAGTGGGCGGTCCTTTACCCTAAGGTCCACCAAAGCTGTTCTAATAAAGCAATTGTTTATTGTTTTAAGATGTTTGCTGTCCTAGTAAATATTACTTAGGACAATCTGTAAGATCAGAATAGAGTTCAAGAACGTGTGTGTGTGTATGTGTGTGTGTGTGTGTGTGTGTGTGTGTGTGTGTGTGTGTGTGTGTGTGTGTGTGTGTGTGTAAGAATGGTTGAGTGACCCATCTGGCACCTCAATATTATTTACAGTTTGGTTTCAACCTAGAGGCGGTGATGTATGTATCTAAAATGGAGCTCTGGATAGTGAATAGTTTCAATTTTTTTAAAAAAAATCTCTCCAGTACTATAAATTCATAGAAATTGGTAGCTTA
Organism: Protopterus annectens; assembly: GCF_019279795.1. NCBI lineage: Eukaryota > Metazoa > Chordata > Ceratodontiformes > Protopteridae > Protopterus > Protopterus annectens. The sequence goes on along the minus strand of NC_056734.1, from coordinate 820,789,396 downwards.
AGAGCCTATACTGTCTGGAAGGTCGACAAGGAAAAAATGATTAAAAATGGAAAGTAACTGTATAAACTTGGATGTACACTGAAAACAGTGTGGTGGAACAGAGATGGGAAAAACAGATGGTAATGGCTGCTGAGGGGGAGAGCTCTTCATTTATGCTAGAGAGAAAGATTGAGCAAACAAATCTTAAGATTTTCAAAATGTGTGTCTCATTTGGAATATATATAGACTAATAACAGAAGACTGCATGAAATAAAAGATATTTTAACCAGAAGGAAGTAATGGGTATTCAAACTGCTAAAAAGAAATTGAAAGAAAAGTAGTAGAGCAACACTTTGGATATGGACAAATGGCCCATAAATGGCTGGACTCAAGGATGGGTCATACAGAGGCAACTTGATGTTTACTACAGTACTAGAACAAACTGAAGAGAAAGGGGAACTGAGAAAATACTTCAGGCACTGAACTTGAGTTTGATGTTTCAGTTGGAGACAAGAGAAGGTTGTGAGGGAGTAAGCAACCAGTAAACAAGTTCAGAAAAGCCCACTATGGACACCAAGGAGAGGTTTCCTGCAAAACCCTTTCCCATTTTCCAAAAATCAAAGATGATGAAAGAGTTAAAAAAATGCAGTGGAAACCTTGAACTACAATACTACTTGTACATGTAAACATTTATCATTTTAAGGATGTGATCTAATCAAAATGTGAGTTGCATTTTGAATGACACTGTAAAACATTTACAGTTGTTGTGTACTAGACAGAAGATAACTATTTATCTGTCAACATTTTACTTTAAATAAGTTTGTATCTTACTGAAGGGGGTGACCTACACTACATGTTATTTGATACAACTCCCTGTTTTCAAACTACAGGCTGTCTTATGTTTTAGTAAAAGAACTCTGACTTTCAAGAAGGATGAGGCTGAAAAGTAAATGAACGATGACTAAAAAAAGAGAACTGATATATTATGTGATGGAAACCAGTATACATAAGTTAGTTCTGGGAATGCATGCACTGGGTGTATGAATCCATACTAAATTTAATGAGGTAAGTCTACTGACTGAAAGTAGACTAGATGATGAGATTCACAAAAATAATGTGATGGTAACACTGACTGAGGGAAGTTTTGTTAAATGCAAGAGGTTGCTTGGTAAAATTAAAATGTGAAATATGTATACTGGAAAGAAAGTTTTTAAAATGACTGAGATCAGTAAGTACCAGTTAGAAAATAACTACCATGTTTCATTTTGTTGATATATTTGCTATCAGACTTTGGGGTGAAAGGTTCTCAGTCTTTAGAAAGGGCCGAATCTGGTGCTGTTGGAATGCAGTTTGTCTTCTCCATAAGCTGCGCTGGATTGCAAGAGGGTGGAGTCATTGTGTTTGGATAGTACAACTCGATATTTTAAAAATAGTTACTGCATTTGAAATAATTATTGAAAGGTAAGAAGAGTTGTATCAAAAATGTATGCTGGCTGCAGGATGAACAATATGTAGACGTATACAAAAGCACGTAAATAGATCATATGTCTAGCAACACAAGGAAAGAGGCAGAGGCAACTTCAGAAATAAAGTGCTGTAAGCAGATGAAATAAACAGATCAGTAACTTGTAATAGCTGTTCTGTAGCCCGAAGGAGCAAATTAGAATTTGAGCGATTAGGGAGCACTGGAAAAAGATTTGCACAGCTGCTTGTACAGAGTGTCCAGTTTTCTTGAATTTCAGAAATGAGAATTGTTTTCTCTAATAATATGCAAAGCTGTGGAACGCATCATCATGGACCTAATAAACAAGGGTATAGGGAATCTCCAAACTCTGGATCCTACACAGTTTGGTTTTGTGAAGGATAGATCATGCCTGCTCAACTTGTTCGACTTCTTTGAGTCAGTCACCAGAGATGTGGATGAAGGTAAGGTGGCTCATACAGTCTACCTTGATCTGGCCAAGGCCTTTGATACCATTCCCCACTCAGGAATCCTACAAAAATTCACTAAGCTAGGCATCAACCCCTCTATCACTAGGTGGGTTGCAAACTGGCTCACAGAACCCATAGTGTGAAAGTAGCTGACTCCAAGTCAGAATGCTGACCAGTCACGAGTAGAGTCCTGGGTCCTCTCCTGTTTGGTATCTACTTCTCTGAAGTCCAGGCCAACACGAAGGGACTCTAGCTGACAAAGTTCAAAGACGATTGCAAGTTGGGAGCTATTATTAACTCCCCAGGTGATGTTGACATCCTACAGAAAGGCCTCAATGACACCAACGACTAGTGTCAGAACCATGGCCTATAGCTCAATGCCAAAAAATGTCATCATCCTCCTTGGGAAAAACCCGGTTCCCCTGAATTACTACATTGATGATAGTCCACTGAACACAGAAGGCGTTAAAAGAGATCTGGGAACACAGGTTGACAGCAACCTCTCTTTTGACCACCATGTTGCCACTGCAGTCAGAAAGTCCTATGTGGCACATCTTATTACTAAGGGTTTTGCATCCAGGAAGAAAGAAGTCATTGTCTCCCTCCTACTCTTCCCTCATTAGGCTAATCATCAAGTACAATGCCCCATTTGGCATGTGCGTCACTAGACACCTGCAACAACTGGAAAGGCTGCAAAAGTACCTCACAAAGAGGATCCTAGGCCTTAAACACTTGTCCTATAAGGACATATTCAAAAAACTCCCAACTATTCTCTCATATCGCTTACTTAGAGGCGATCGCTGCTTGACTTACAAAGCCATGTCTGACCCAGCTCTGCTAGAAATGCTACATCTAAAGAAATCCCAATCCCTCCACACCTCATGCTCCTGAGATGTCAACCTCATTACCACAATCAACAGAACATGCTGGAAGGACAGATTCATAACCCAGAGACTGCCCATGGTATGGAATAGACTTCCCATACATGTCAAGCAGAGCACCTTACTGGCCCTCTTTAAGAGAAATCTTGATGAGTGGATGGGAAATAGAAAATTCACCCCGGGGATCACTTCAATGGCTGTACTCGACAGAGGCACTAGGAACTAAGATCGGGTGGCACAATACCAGGGTAATCCTATGGGCTAGGCTTGTAAAGGCTCCAGGGTCATTAGCCTAGTACACACCTATGGACCTATGAACCTATATTTATATATATATATATATATATATATATATATATATATATATATATATATATATGGGTCTACTTCATTTCACCTAACTTCCAATTAACTGACTCCCATTTGACTGAGACCAAATGACTGAAATTTCATTTCACTGACACTTCATTTCACTGACAGTTAATTTGACTGACAAGTATTATTAGCAAGAAAATGGAATATGCCCCCTTCCCCACTGTAGTGCGACCCTGGAGTTAGAATATATAGTTGGGGGGGTGTGGGGGGTTGTGCCCCCCACACCCCCCCAACTATATATTCTAACTCCAGGGTCGAACTACAGTGGGGAAGGGGGCATATTCCATTTTCTTGCTAATAATACTTGTCAGTCAAATGAACTGTCAGTGAAATGAAGTGTCAGTCAAATTAAATTTCAGTGAAATGGGGTCAGTGAAATGAAAGTCAGTGAATTGGAAGTTAGGTGAAATGAAGTAGACCCATATATATATATATATATATATATATATATATATATATATAAATCTTGATGAGTGGATGGGAAAAAGGAAATACACCCTGGGGATCACTTCTGTGTCTCTGCTCGACAGTGGCACAGGAAAATAACTTTCTTGGGTGGCGTAAGCCAGGGAACCTTGTTAGCTAGGCTTACATAGGCCCTTGGGTCGATAGCCTAGTATCTACCTATGAACCTATGAACCTATATATATATATATATATATATATATATATATATATATATATATATATATATATATATATAAAATCTCAGGAAGCATAAGTCAAACAAATGTCAAGCTTCCTTTCACCCTTCATGTAGGAGACTACTTGCCCACTCTCAAAGCCTTTTTGTATATTAAAACTCCACAGTTGCACAGCATTGGAGGAAAAGTGATAAAAAAGTATTGCTATGCACCACCAGCTCACACAAGTCAATGGGTTCAAAAAGACACAATCAAAAGAAAAAAAGCAAAGGCACTCACACAAACTACATTTGTCATTGTGTAGGATAGCTATAATTATTGTCATATAAGGTTACTATTTTAATACTAGTAACCATAAACTTGGACAGTGCAGTGGTACAGCGGTTAGGGCTGTCCCCTTACAGCAAGAGGTTTTCTGGTTTGATTCTTGGCTGGGGTGCCTTCTGTGTGGAGTCTGCATGTCCTCCCTGTGTCTGTGTGGGTTTCCTCCCACATTCCAAAGACATGCAGTAGGTGGATTGTACACTCTAAATTGGCCCTAGGTTTGAGTATGTGTGTGCGAGTGTGTGGTGCACCCTCTGAGGAGGGTTGGGGCTCGGGCTAGCAACCTAACCCTGTACCTGCTAAGGAAACAAGGAGTGCTGAAGGGTGCCTATTGCCTGATGTGCTAAATGCATGGGAGTGAATGCCAGATCAAGGAACCATAAACTTAACAGTCACAAAGGCCCTTATATCCAGCCCATTTTAAAATTAGAATAAAACTGTGTGTTCAGTAGTGTTAGTCTTCAAAGGTACAAGATAGGACTTAATGCTGACATGTTAACACATACATTTGCTGATTACAAGATGGCTAATTTACTTGTTTCCCATCTTGCTGCTCTTCCTTGTTAGCTTAAACACAGTCTCGAGCAATATATTATGGCATGTCCTGTTCACACATATCCATGTTATCAAGTTAAATACATCAGCCAATTCTATGGTAGCATCTGATTTTCTTAGCAAGCCCTACTTTTTAATGTAAACGCATTGTGTCCTTGACATTAATGCCATTACTACATGTTTTAAAACTAAAACCTAAATTCCATACAGGCCTCGTGTTAAGACTGACTAATAAAATGATTACTTATTTATGTCATTCTTTGTATTTAACTAATTCCACCACATCATTTATTTGCAAATGGATTCAATGAAGAAGGTATTAAGAAAGGTAGCAGTATCAGTGGGAGAGCTGTTTGGGCATGGATTGGATGATGAGGGGTTAGCAGGATGTAGTAACTTGTTTACTGTTTGCCAGAATTTTTGGGGGTTAGAGTGAAGATTATGTAGTGGTTTTTGGAAACAGTTTTTCTTGTCCAGAGTGACTTTTTTTTATTTAAGTTGCAAAGCTCTCTATAGTTTTGTATATTAGTGGACATTTTGCTTTTATTCCATTTTTTCCATGCACTGTCTCTCTTATTCATTAGTGAATGGGGGGCTTGTGTTAACTAGGGGGCATAATGGGTTTTGAGTCTTATTTTCCTGGTGGGGGCCAGGCAGTTAAGTGTGTCTAAAAAGGTGTTGTTAAAGGCTAGGACAGCTTCTTTTAGGGGAAAGTCATGGAGGATGGACCAGTTAATTGTAGAGAGTGAGTGGTTGAAAGTGTCTGGATTAAAATTTGAGAACATACGGCAGACTTTATATTGCTGGTTTTATGTAGTTGGGGTGAGTGTCGAAGTATAGAGGTAGGATGTTGGTCACTTAGGGTGTCAGATAGGCTGGCGGGGTTGTGATAGGAGTTGGGATTGGATGTAATGACCCAGTCAAGTGTGGAGCCTGAGTTGGTGTGTTTACTTAGATGAGTAGGGGAAGATATTAGCTGGGAGAAGCCATAGAGGTTAATGTATGTGTTAGGGAATCAGTATAAAGGGCATACCAATCAACGTTTACATAATGAGATAGACTGGGGCATACCAATCAACGTTTACATAATGAGATAGACTGGGGCATACCAATCAATGTTTACATAATGAGATAGACTGGGGCATACCAATCAATGTTTACATAATGAGATAGACTGGGGCATGCCAATCAACGTTTACATAATGAGATAGACTGGGGCATACCAATCAACGTTTACATAATGAGATAGACTGGGGCATACCAATCAACGTTTACATAATGAGATAGACTGGGGCATACCAATCAACGTTTACATAATGAGATAGACTGGGAGATCTAGCAGAGAAAGAGCTCTAAGGTAAAGATGTTGTTGCTTGGGGGGATGTAAATGGAAGCAATTGTTAATTTCTTGTGGTTGTTCGGATTACACGTGGCAATGAGTACTTCATCTGGGAGAAAGTTGGGAACAGTAATAGATATCGGGTGGAAGGTCAACTGATTAGACTACTGAATTGTGACACCACCACCTTCTTTTCATAAGTCTTTCTTGCCAGAAGATGTTATAGCCTGGGGGGAAGAAATTCTGAGTTGGATATGTATGGCTTAAGCCAAGCTTCAGAGAGGGTGAGAATGTCAGGTGTGTGTTGGGAGATCCAGGTGTGAAATGGGGAGATTTTGTTCATGATACTTTGGATGTTCATGGATAGAATAGACAGGTTTTTGGTGGGAGAGGATGGAGGGATCTGCGAGGTAGTATTGGGGGTAGGGTTTAGGGGGTGCGAGGGATGGGCAAAGAGAGACAAGCTGTGATTTGGTCCAGGTTGGGATGGATATCAACTGATAGTAGTAGGTTTAACATGAGTAATTTGAGAGAATTATAGAGATAATATTGGAGGTAGGTTTTTGGTTTAAATTTAAGTATGAATGTGGGTAGTTGGAAGATCTTAGGTTTAAGCAGGATAGCATCTGAAAGATGAAAAAGAGATGAGGTTATTGGGTATGAGCAGGTGGCAGAGTGATTAGTTTGGTGGTAGGTTATAGATGGTGAAGGGTGTCTGAATGAGAGGGAGTATTCATATGAGGTAGCATAGGCGGTGAGGATAACAATAGGTGTGATAAGGAGGATAGGAAGGAAACTACTAGAATATTTCAGGTTTGCAAGAAACATATTGTAGCAGACAGAGTCGACTAAGTAGGTTGCAGATATTACCTGAATGTAAAATGGTCAGGAGGGGGAGGGACTGTGTTAAGATGTAAAGTATGATAGGTAAATTAGTGTTCAGAGGATGTAGTTCTTATAGCTTTCAAGGGCTTCACTGTTTCTGTCCCTCTCTCACACACACACACACACACACACACACACACACACACACACACACACACACACACACACACACACACACACACACACACACACACACACACATCCTAACTTGGAAGTATATGTGTCATAGTTCTAAACAGGTGAGCAGTAGACAGTGAATTTTTTTCTCAAGGTGGTACTTCCTAAAATAGTTTATTTTAGTGAATGGGAACAAAATGTTGAAGTCCTTTCTCTTTTTATACACACAAGTGGATGTTGAAGCACTCAATAATTTATTAGCTCCTATAAAAGAGCTTCTGCTAGTCTAAAAGCTGAAAATCTTATGCTGATGCAATGAAAGGTATCACATCACCTCTGTGTTCATGTCATCAGCAACTCAGTCAAGCTATTCTGTGCAGTGATGATGTTGTTTTACACTGTATTCATTCAATAGATGCTGTTCAGTACCTTTCCTCGGTATGCTGGTGGCTTTCCAGTGGGGACTTACTGCTAATTTAATTAAAACAAAATAAGTTCATAGGATGTTAATTGGCTATGGGCCTAAGAAATGGTTTAAAGCTTAGCCAACATTACTTCAAATTTACCAAAATATTGTTGTTATACATCAATTTCCCAAAGAACTGTATGGTTATGAAATAGACTTGTACAAGTTTTCACAAGCCACTCCTGTCCATTAGGGAAATAGATGCCACACCCAGGGTAAATTTGCAATATCCCATTAATTTGTCTAAGAAACATTTCAATAGGCTTAAGGATAAGCTTTGCTTCATATGGACGGGACACCTGTGCCAGAAAAGGGGCAATCATTGAGACACATATCTGTCCTCCAACTTATCCACTTTATGTAATTGATGAGGATTAGGGCCTTAGAACTGGCATTTCTGATGCTGTTTATTTTGTGGATGTGCAACAAATCTATCAGTATGGGATCAAAGGATGCTTTGTAGGCTATGTATATAGTATATAGGAGACTGATACAGGGATAGGACTTTGAGATAGTCCACATAGGGCTTGTTTACTCTCTGTATTCTTTTCAAGAGGAGTCTCTGTGGTCTCTCAAGCTTTCTGAAGTGCCTGGTTAGGTATATTTTGAAGGGTGGATGCTAAGGGGTGCAGTGTACTTTGACCAGTTAGATGAGAGACGAGTACAGTAGAAGAATGACCTCCTTGGACATGGGTGCTGTGCCCTTACTTGCATATTGTGTAGTGCAGTGACCTCCTTGGAGCTGACTGCTGTGCCCTTACTTGTATGTTGTGTAGTGTAGTGACCTCCTTGGACCTAGGTGCTGTGCCCTTACTTGCATGTTGTGTAATGTAGTGACCTTCTTGGACCTGGGTGCTGTGCCCTTACTTGCATGTTGTGTAGTGTAGTGGCCTCCTTGGACCTGGGTGCTGTGCCCTTACTTGCATGATGTGTAGTGTAGTGACCTCCTTGGACCTGGGCGCTATGCCCTTACTTGCATGTTGTGCAGTGTAGTGACCTCCTTGGACCTGGGTGCTGTGCCCTTACTTACATGATGTGTAGTGTAGTGACCTCCTTGGACCTGGGTGCTCTGCCCTTACTAGCATGTTGTGTAGTGTAGTGTAGCGACCTCCTAGGACCTGGGTGCTATGCCCTTACTTGCATGTTGTGTAGTGTAGTGACCGCCTTGGACCTGGGTGCTGTGCCCTTACTTGCATGTTGTGTAGTGCAGTGACCTCCTTGGACCTGGGTGCTGTGCCCTTACTTGCATGATGTGTAGTGTAGTGACCTCCTTGGACCTGGGTGCTGTGCCCTTACTTGGATGTTGTGTAGTGTAGTGACCTCGTTGGACCTGGGTGCTGCGCCCTTACTTGCATGATGTGTAGTGTAGTGACCTCCTTGGACCTGGGTGCTGTGCCCTTACTTGCATGTTGTGTAGTGTAGTGACCTCCTTGTACCTGGGTGCTGTGCCCTTACTTGGATGTTGTGTAGTGTAGTGACCACCTTGGACCTGGGTGCTGTACCCTTACTTGCATGTTGTATAGTGTAGTGACCTCCTTGGACCTGGGTGCTGTGCCCTTACTTGCATATTGTGTAGTGTAGTGACCTCCTTGGACCTGGGTACTGTGCCCTTACTTGCAATGATGTGTAGTGTAGTGACCTCCTTGGACCTAGGTGCTGTGCCCTTACTTGTATGTTGTGTAGTGTAGTGACCTACTTGGACCTAGGTGCTGTGCCCTTACTTGGATGTTGTGTAGTGTAATGACCTACTTGGACCTGGGTGCTGTGCCCTTACTTGGATGTTGTGTAGTGTAGTGACCTTTTTGGACCTGGGTGCTATGCCCTTACTTGGATGTTGTGTAGTGTAGTGACCACCTTGGACCTGGGTGCTGTGCCCTTACTTGCATGTTGTGTAGTGTAGTGACCTTTTTGGACCTGGGTGCTATGCCCTTACTTGGATGTTGTGTAGTGTAGTGACCACCTTGGACCTGGGTGCTGTGCCCTTACTAGCATGTTGTGTAGTGTAGTGATCTCCTTGCTCCTGGGTGCTGTGCCCTTACTTGCATGTTGTATAGTGTAGTGACCTCCTTGGACCTGGGTGCTGTGCCCTTACTTGCATGTTGTGTAGTGTAGTGATCTCCTTGCTCCTGGGTGCTGTGCCCTTACTTGCATGTTGTATAGTGTAGTGACCTCCTTGGACCTGGGTGCTGTGCCCTTACTTGGATGTTGTGTAGTGTAGTGACCTCCTTGCACCTGGGTGCTGTGCCCTTACTTGCATGTTGTGTAGTGTAGTGATCTTTTTGCACCTGGATGCGGTGCCCTTACTTGCATGTTGTGTAGTGTAGTGATCTCCTTGCACCTGGGTGCTGTGCCCTTACTTGCATGTTGTATAGTGTAGTGACCTCTTTGGACCTGGGTGCTGTGTCCTTACTTGGATGTTGTGTAGTGTAGTGCCCTCCTTGGACCTGGGTGCTGTGCCCTTCCTTGCATGTTGAGTATTGTAGTGACCTCCTTGGACCTGGGTGCTGTGCCCTTACTTGCATGTTGTGTAGTGTAGCGACCACCTTGGACCCGGGTGCTATGCCCTTACTTGCATGTTGTGTAGTGTAGTGACCTCCTTGGACCTGAGTGCTGTGCCCTTACTTGCATGTTGTGTAGTCTAGTGACCTCATGGAGCTGGGTGCTGTGCCCTTACTTGCATGTTGTGTAGTGTAGTGACCTCCTTGGACCTGGGTGCTGTGCCCATACTTGTATGTTGTGTAATGTAGTGACCTCCTTGGACCTGGGTGCTGTGCCCTTACTTGCATGTTGCGTAGTGTAGTGACCTCCTTGGACTTGGGTGCTGTGCCCTTACTTGCATGTTGTGTAGTATAGTGACTTCCTTGGACCTGGGTGCTGCGCCCTTACTTGGACATTGTGTAGTGTAGTGACCTCCTTGGACCTGGGTGCTGTGCCCTTACTAGCATGTTGTGTAGTGTAGTGACCTCCTTGGACCTGGGTGCTGTGCCCTTACTTGCATGTTGAGGTCACTACACTACACAACATCCAAGTAAGGGAACAGCATCCAGGTTCAAGGTGGTCACTACACTACACAGCATCCAAGTAAGGGCTGATTTTCTCAGCACAGTAGACATGTAGAATTTATTTATGTTTCTAAAGATGGTTTTCAACAAATGGGCCATAAATTTTTATTAGGAATGAGCAATGAATGAATGTACCTGTTCATATACCCGCATGTGTTGCTGAACTCTTCCACATCATTAAACTCACATGTAGAAAAAAATCACTGGAAAAGTGTCAGAAATTATGTCCAACAGTTAAAGAACTCAACTATACTAAATAAAGAAGCCAGGTTTGTGGCTGACAAAGGGGTGCTAATACTAACATTAGAATATGGGCTTTTCATAATCATTGCCAGATTCATAGCAAACCTACAGAAGCTACAAACCATCCACAATGAAATACCTAGCTTTACACTACAGGTTCAGAGAACATTACATCACTGTGTCACCACGAAACCCTTTGGATAGTTACCAGAATAATAAGGGACAACATCACTGACTTGCACTGTCATCTGCAAACTCTTGAAATAAAGACAGCAGCCAGCTGCTGCTTGCAAATTGTCTTGCAGATCACCTCCTCTGACTTTAATGTCAACTATTGCTTTGCAGGGTATCCTCTGTAGTTTCCAGTATTCTGTTAACTAGCGACGCACATCTCAACTTTTTAAAATCTCAAGATCTGGAAGTTACTACCTTAGAGTATGATGGATCTGCCTCCATTTGTGACATTCCCTGCTATGTTAAATAGCATCCCACAATGCATGCTCTTTGCACGTTCCTTAAAAGATGAGTCCAGATATGATAAAATGCCTCACAATGATGGTTTTAGCTGTTATACTAGATGAAACCACCTTCTTATGTTCCTCTGGTCAGCTCTTTGTAATATGCTTGATACATTTTTTTCATTTTTTCACACTGTAACTAGGTTGTGGCTAAAATAGGATCCAAGATGTCTAAAGCACCAAACTGCTCATTATTAATAAAACGTCAAGCATTATCACATGGATAGGGGCAATCTGGCTGGCCATGTGAACAGAAAATTAATATGCACCAATGTATGTTGCCTGAAATTAAAATGAAATCACCATAGTAAATAAACAGTGAATAAAACACATAGATTTAGTATTCATTCTGACGAGCATCATTCAAGAATTATTCAGTAAAGAAAGCATCATTATCATTGCTTGTTAATTTATACATCTCGCAAACAATTAATTTCTAGATATTAACAGGAACCTAAATCATGAATTGTTTAAGAATATCTTGACTTTTTAACTTTAGCATTTAAGATAACAGCACAAAAGTTTCTCAAACTGAAATGAGAATTGTCAGCATAAAGTTGTGGAGGCGCTGTTGTTAAAGCTAAACTGAAAGGGACACTTACTTAGAAGCAGCCTTTATCACATAGTTAACCTCCTGCAGGTCTTGATTCTCTAGAATTCGAAGAGTAAAAGTATTTGCAAGTTGCTGACCCTGGTCTTCATGGTCCTCAATCCGTAGCACATCTCGTACAGCAGAGTCCAGCACCAAGTACTTATCACTGTGTGAAGAAACAAGAGATCTATGAGCAGGAATAAAACATATTAACACTCAGTCCTTCCTCTTCCCTAATTCAGATTGTCTTGTACGTTTTCCATGGGACAGGCTTTGTAACTTGCTTTTTCCCTCTAGCCAGTAGGAAATTACCTAGACAGTAATGGAAGAGATGCTCTCTGGTTTGGTTCTCTACTAGGATGTCTTCTGTGTGGAGTCTGCATGTCTTCCCTGTGTGTGCGGGTTTCCTCCAAGTGCTCTGGTTTCCTGGCACATTCCAAAGATATTCTGTAGGTCAACTGGCAACTGAATTGTGTGTGTGTGTGTGTGTGTGTGTGTGTGTGTGTGTGTGTGTGTGTGTGTGTGTGTGTGTGTGTGTGTGTGTGTGAGTGTGTGTGTGTTTGTTTGTGATGTAGAATAAAGGCCTGGCAATGTACTTTCATTTCTTCTCTTGCCTAGTAAAGTCTGTAGATGGCAGTGGTTGTTCATGGGGTCACTATACGAGTCAGCTAAGACTCTTAAACATGAATGGAATCTGTGAACAATGAAGTGCACAACTATAACTGGCATGTAAATATATAATAAATACTTATAAATAATGATATGGTGCAATCTATGTATCAGTACCATGTAATGGCACATAAATACCTTTTGAAGAACTGTTCTTATTGTAGACAGTTTGATGTGTACACTTACTTCAAATAGAGAATTTCTGGTTACTTTTTTTTTAAGGAAACCCCTCTTATATGATTCTGTTTTTCAGCCTGTCCTAAAATATACAATGCAAGCAAAAAACTGAGACTGCATGTGTTCCTACTGCTGTGACTTTCTGCTTTATGATGATCTTTGTCTACAACAGAAAGGCTGAGGTATGGCCCCCGTGGTGCAAAAGGGCAAAGCCTCTCCTACAGTTCCTGCACCTCAGATGAACTGGGTTCAACTAGTGGCATGGTCTCAGGAAAGCCTGGATATGGGGAAGATGAGAGTGAGCACCTTATGCCTGCTCACCCATCCTGGGTGATGGAGGCTGTCTAGGCAGGATGCAATAGCAGCTGTAAGAGCTGAGCTAGCTTCACACTGCAAACATTATGCCACTTGGTCAGGAAGTGTCTCGTGTGGAAGTACACATGATTTCTCTCCTGTAAGCAGCAACTGCAGAGGTCTCAAGGCTGCAGCAGACAGAGACATAGCCAGGGTGGGGCAATGGTGACAGCATCCTTGGGTTCAAGATGTCAGGGGACACGATCGCTATATGCTGATCAAGTGGTAGTGCAGTACGGGTTTTAACAATGCCGATGTTGCATTTGTGGTCAGGGTTGTAGTGCTTTACCGCTCTTTGTGGTAGAGTGCAGTATTGGGATTTCTAACAGTCAGGGCTCAACTTCTTCAGCTGTCTGCATGGTAGAGTGCAATATCAGCATTTTTAGCAGCCAGGGCTTAAGTGATTCAGTGCTCTTCTTGGCAGAGTGCAATATCAGCATTTTTGGCAGCTAGGGCTTAAGTGATTCAGCATTCCTTGTTGGGTATTTGGACTATAACAAGCTGCATGCTACATTTGTAGGAAGCAGTTTGATACAGTTTATAAAGTAGAACCTTTTTTTTTGGTGGTCCACAAGTCAGAGGGAGAGGATCATTTTTTCTTTTAGTCATCAACTTAGAATTGAGGGGTGCCAGCACAGGGAACTGCCTTGGGCACAAAAACACTGGCTATGGCTATGGCCATGGGGTGGCAGGGGTTAAGTGCACACTACACTGAAGCAGTATGATGCTGTATCAGTATGCTTGATCTCCTCACCAGTTTTTGACAAGGGTCAGGTTGAGAGTGGTGTGTGTGTGTGTGTGTGTGTGTGTGTGTGTGTGTGTGTGTGTGTGTGTGTGTGTGTGTGTGTGTGTGTGTGTGCGTACGCACCTGCGGGGTCTATATTACAAAGTTGAAGCTTTAGTTAATCGAATACCTAAAGCTCGACATCTAAACAGCGAAAGCTGTAAATATCGAACGGCCACTTCCGCAAATTCTTTCATAGGGAAAGAATTCGCTTGGCCGAAGAAAAAAAAATCTCAAACCCTAATCAAGTGGGGGGCTATGCCCCCACCCCCCCCCAACTAAATATACCAACTCCAACATAGCTCTACAGTGAAAAACAGGGCAGATTTCTGATAACGGCTAAGCAAATCCTTTCCCTACGAAAGAATTCACGGAAGTGACCGTTTGATATTTCCAGCTTTTGCTGTTTAGGTGACGACCTTTAGGTATTTGATTACCTAAAGTTTCTATCACTTAATATAGACCCATGCTTGTGTGTGTGTGTGTGTGTGTGTGTGTGTGTGTGTGTGTGTGTGTGTGTGTGTGTGTGTGTGTGTGTTTCTGTGTGTCTGTGTGCCTGTGTCTTTTGGTCTTGTTTAGTAGTACTGTTCCAGAAAGGATGTTTGGTATTCAGATGTTTAGGTTTGGGTTTAGGGGTAGGGTCAGGATTAGCACACATGAGTAAGGTGGTGTAGGGGACCACTATTCAGGCAAATAATGTTTTTGAGTTAGTGTATTTTTTTTTAATGCAACTGATTGGAATAGGCAAACGTTTTCCATTTAAGACTGGTTTTGTAGTCAATGATATATGCTTTAGATGAGAGGAAAGTTAGACTTTTTTTCAATTAAATGCAAATCTGTGATTTTTGAGCATGACATTTCCTGATATACTCATGGACAAGATACCAATTATTCAACCTTGACAAGAAGGATGCTTAATGAACAATTTGGATTACAGGCAAATATTGCAGGAGACAAAGATTTAAGTCTGAAAATAATGGAAGTGTACCAAAAGGAAGCAGGCCTCTGTGGGATGTTTTCCATCCTGGATAAACATTTTAAGCGGTCCTAATGACAGATAATGGTATAAGCATCTCTGAAAACCTCCTAATTAAAAAAATAGCAAGATTGTACTATAGAGAAAGTGGAAACAGCACAGGAAGCAAAACTGTAACAGGAGACAGTCAGATATCCAACACAGAAATACTAACCTTAATCTCATGGATTAAGAGGTTAGAAGTGACTTGGAGTGAGAAAAAACTGGAAGCTGTCAAAAATACAAGAAGACACTTAAAAAAAAACTACAAAATCATCCAAGCAATCTGTTGTGGAAGATGTCCTAAACATCAGGACTTGACTTACGGAGTTCATGGGTTGGCCCAGAAGCACCTGGCTCAGACACAACAGCAGCAAAATGTTTGGTGTAACAGGACAGAGTGTATTCTATAGGGCAACAGGTAATGGTGCTTATTCCTGTTAGGCACAACAAGCTGCAGGCAGCTGGTGAACCATGAAAACTATATGATGAGTTTCCAAGCTCCAAGAAGTAGAAACTGTATCATGTTAACATGATAAAGACTTACTATGACAGAGAAGACCTCATACTTTGTATCTGCAATGAGTTGCAGGAGGAATCAGAGTGGGATTTGGAGGTAGATCTTCTGGAAGAGGCTCAGTCTGATATGTTTGTGTGTGTGTGTGTGTGGGGGGGGGGGGGATTGCAACCATGCCCCGACAGCTAACTCCTATTGTTGTTCAGAAGATCTGAGCAGTATTACAGGAATTTGAGATATGTTTATTGGTAAGCCAGAGTGTATCCACCTGATGAAGCACCATATAGACATACAACTCCAGTGACCCATCAAACAAACCCCCTACAGGATGCCTGAATGAGTTAGTTATCTGTGGGAGTGGCACTGCAGGACATATTGATAACTGAAAAGTTACAGCCATGTTTTTTAGATTACCTTTGACATCCAGCTGTGTCCCCATACATACTTTAAAATCTTATATGCATTTCAGGACTAATGGTTTAGCAGTTGTGAGGCTGTCATGCCTAGCTAAGGTCGTGGTGGATCACACCAGTCCTCCTTGTTGAGCCATGGTTACCTGAAAGAGTGTTTCAATATTTTCAACATCTAACCCGTTACTGGCAGTTTTTTAATTGTATTTTTGTCCAGACATTGATGGAAGCAGTGTGGAATAACTCCAGTAGTACTTCACAGGACTTGTCTACAAAAAAAAAAATCATTTTTTTTCTCTTTTATGACAGAAATTCATGGAGTATAGTCATGCCTGACAAGTGCTTTAGATGGAATCTGAAACTTAATTTGATAGTGCACTGTTCAACACTTTGCAGACTGAAAGCCATCAGCATATGTACTATGGTGAATACCTGTATGTATGCATTTATTTATCTATGTTTGTTGACCAGGTATGTGCAATTAGAAGATTCCATTTTCATTGGACCGTCCTTAAGAAAATGTCCAAATGTACCTAAGATGTACAGTTGGATATAAATAGACATACACACAGCTTGTCAGAGAAAGCACAGGGATTAGAGTAACTGTCCCACTGTGCTTGATTCCCTGACTGTTTTCAGCTTCACTGTATCCTAAATGTCCTTCCTGTATCTGTATAAGTTTTATCCATGTGGTCTGGTTTCCACCAACGTTCCTAATGCTTACTGTAGGTGAGCTGGAAATCCTCCAAATTGTGTGTGTGTGTGTGTGTGTGTGTGTGTGTGTGTGTGTGTGTGTGTGTGTGTGTGTGTGTGTGTGTGTGTATGCCTGTGGGGCCAATATTATAAAGTTGAAGCTTTAGTTAATCAAATACCTAAAGCTCGACACCTAAACAGCGAAAGCTGTAAATATTGAACGGCCACTTCCGCAAATTCTTTCATAGAAAAAGATTTCTCTTGGCCGAAGAAGAAAAAAAATCTCAAACCCTAATGGAGTGGGGGGCTATGCCCCACCCCCCAACTAAATATACCAACTCCAAGATCGCTGTACAGTGGAGAAAAGGGCAGATTCCTAATAACAGCCAAGCAAATTCTTTCCCTACGAAAGAATTCACGGAAGTGAACGTTTGATATTTCCAGCTTTTGCTGTTTATGTGATGATCTTTAGGTAGTCGATTACCTAAAGTTTCCATCACTTAATATAGACCCATGCTTGTGTGTGTGCGTGTGTTTCTGTGTGTCTGTGTGCCTGTGTCTTTTGGTCTTGTTTAGTAGTACTGTTCCAGAAAGGATGTTTGGTATTCAGATGTTTAGGTTTGGGTTTAGGGGTAGGGTCAGGATTAGCACACACGAGTAAGGTGGTGTAGGAGACCACTATTCAGGCAAATTATGTTTTTGAGTTAGTGTACTTTTTTTAATGCAACTGATTGGAACAGGCAAACATTTTACATTTATGACTGGTTTTGTTGTCGATATATGCTTTAGATGAGAGGTAAGTTAGACTTTTTTCAATTAAATGCAAATCTGTGATTTTTGCACATGACATTTCCTGATATACTCATGGACAAGATTCCAATTATTCAACCTTGACAAGACTAATGTTTAATGAACAATTTGGATTACAGGCAAATATTGCAGGAGACAAAGATTCAGTTTGAAAATAATGGAAGTGTACCAAAAGGAAGCAGGCCTCTGTGGGATGTTTTCCATCCTGGATAAACATTTTAAGTGGTCCTAATGACAGATAATGGTATAAGCATCTCTGAAAACCTCCTAATTAAAAAAATAGCAAGCTTGTACTATAGAGAAAGTGGAAACAGCACAGGAAGCAAAACTGTAACAGGAGACAGTCAGATATCAAACACAGAAATACTAACCTTAATCTCATGGATTAAGAGGTTAGAAATGACTTGGAGTGAGAAAAAACTGGAAGCTGTCAAAAATACAAGAAGACACTTAAAAAAAAACTACAAAATCATCCAAGCAATCTGTTGTGGAAGATGTCCTAAACATCAGGACTAGACTTACGGAGTTCATGGGTTGGCCCAGAAGCACCTGGCTCAGACACAACAGCAGCAAAATGTTTGGTGTAACAGGACAGAGTGTATTCTATAGGGCAATAGGTAATGGTGCTTATTCCTGTTAGGCACAACAAGCTGCAGGCAGCTGGTGAACCATGAAAACTACATGATGAATTTCCAAGCTCATAGAAATAGAAACTGTATCATGTTAACATGATAAAGACTTACTATGACAGAGAAGACCTCATACTTAATATCTGCAATGAGTTGCAGGAGGAATCAGAGAGGGATTTGGAGGTAGATCTTCTGGAAGAGGCTCAATCTGATATGTGTGTGTGTGTGTGTGTGTGTGTGTGTGTGTGTGTGTGTGTGTGTGTGTGTGTGTGTGCGTGTGTTGGGGGGGGTGCAATCATGTCCCAACAGCTAACTCCTGTTGTTGTTCAGAAGATCTGAGCAGTATTACAGGAATTTGAGACATGTTTATTGGTAAGCCAGAGTGTATCCACCTGATGAAGCACCATATAGACATACAACTCCAGTGACCCATCAAACAAACCCCATACAGAATACCTGAATGAGTTAGTTATCTGTGAGAGTGGCACTGCAGGACATATTGGATGACTGAAAAGTTACAGCCATGTTTTTTAGATTACCTTTGACACCCAGCTGTGTCCCCATACATACTTTAGAATTTTGTATGCATTTCAGGACTAATGGTTTAGCAGTTGTGAGGCTGTCATGCCTAGCTAAGGTCTTGGTGGATCACACTAGTCCTCCTCGTTGAGCCATGGTTATTTGAAAGAGTGTTTCAATTTTTTCAACATCCACCCCGTTATTAGCAGTTTTTTAATTGTATTTTTGTCCAGACATTGATGGAAGCAGTGTGGAATAACTCCAGTAGTTCTTCACAGGACTTGTCTACAAAAAGATAAATCATAGTGTTTTTCTCTTTTATGATAAAAATTTATTGAGTATAGTCATGCTTGACAAGTGCTTTAGATGGAATCTGAAACTTAATCTGATAGTGCACATACTGCGGTGGTGGTGCTGCGGTAGCATTGTCACCTCATAGTAAGACGTCCTGTTCGATTCTCAGCTAGAGTGTCTTCTGTGTGGAGACATGCGTGAATGGGCATACTTTCGTTGAAGGTTGTGCGTCAGGGCCGGCAACTCGGCACGTAAAAATCTACTGCCAATCATTAGCGGACCGGAGTTCTGCTGTGGCGATCACTAACCGGGAAAAGCCGAAAGACATAACAACTGTTCAACACTTTGCAGACTGAAAGCCATCAGCATATGTGCTATAGTGAATACCTGTATGTATGCATTTATTTATCTATGTTTATTGACCATCTATGTGCAATGAGAAGATTTCATTTTCATTGGACCATCCTTAAGAAAATGTCCAAATGTACCTAAGATGTACAGTTGGATATAAATAGACATACACACAGCTTGTCAGAGAAAGCACAGGGGTTAGAGTAACTGTCCCACTGTGCTTGATTCCCTGACTGTTTTCAGCTTCACTGAATCCTAAATGTCCTTCCTGTATCTGTGTAAGTTTTATCCATGTGGTCTGGTTTCCACCAACATTCCTAATGCATACTGTAGGTGAGCTGGAAATCCTCCAAATTATGTGTGTGTGTGTGTGTGTGTTTGTTTGTGTGTGTGTGTGTGTGTGTGTGTGTGTGTGTGTGTGTGTGTGTGTGTGTGTGTGTGTGTGTGTGTGTGTGTGTGTGTGTGTGTGTGTGTGTGTGTGTGTGTGTGTGTGTGTGTGTGTGTGTGTGTGTGTGTGTGTGTGTATGTGTGTGTGTGTGTACATATGGGTTTCACTATGAAACCCTGACAGTCTGAAAGCCAACGTTTCAACGGATTGAAAAAATGCCAAAAGGATGAAAAACTCCCCTTTTCTTGTTTTTGCGGGGGGGGGGGGCAAGTCACCCCACAACCCCTGAACTTATATATACCAACTCCATGATCACAAAAATGGAGAAATCCCCTTAGAAATGGAATCCTTACTGGTGCACAATTAGAAATTGCACTGACAATGATTTCCTATGGAGAAAAGCATCCGGCATTATGCTATTCAACTTCTTTTTCTGTGAGATACTAATTCTCTGAGAATTTCTCCCTGATGTTGTATATGGAAGCCACGTGAATGTGATACAATTTGCCCTGTTTAGGATTCGTTTCCTGTCAAGTGTCTACCGAGTGGCAGGATAGGCTGTGGTTCCCCAGTGACCATAGCATTATTGGAGATTACTAGGTTATTGATCTGGAGGTCTCTTTAAGTCTAGCTGTTTCAACCCAATGTAATACCGCAGAGGTACTAGTCAATACCAAAGACCACATTTAATGATGACTGTCCATATCCAGGAGGGCTGCGGGCTCTATCCCTGGTAAGAATTTATGGTGCTCCATCCACTCATCCAGGTTCCTCTTGTACAGTGTCATAGTGGTGCTCTGTTTCACATGAATTGGTAGCCTGTTCCAAAGACATGGCAGTTACTGGGAGATAAATCTGTCCCTTCAGCATGTGCTACTTAAGTCGCAGGCCATATTCAAGTACCTGGAGCGGGTAGCCCTAGACCCATTTGATTTATGGATATGCAGTAATTCATTAGGTTTGGGTCTTATGTTGTTCTTTAGGGCAGGCATAAGTCTCCCCTAAGAAGTCTGGACAATACAGAGTATAGTGACATGGATTTTAGCTGGTCCATGTAAAGCACTTGCTGGAGGCCCTTGATCTTCTTTGCTAGAAACCTCTGAGGTCTCTCTAATTGCTGTAGGTGCTTAGTATGGTACATACTGAATGGGGTGTTATACTCAATTATGGCCCGGATAAGTGCTGAGTATAGGGGGGTTATAACTTCTTTTGCTCTCATGGTAATGCCTTTACTAATCAAGTGAGCTGCATGGAAAGCTTTCCTTACAATGGCAGACACGTGGTGGTTGAAGTTAAGGTCTCAGTCAACCTGTGATCCAAGGACCCTTACCACTGCATGGATTAAGCTGGTAATCACAGACTGTATATAATGTATGCAGACATATGCTTATATAAAATGTATTATTAATTGCATATATGTACAAACTGATACCTAATAATGGCTAAGTTAATACAATTCAAATTTACTTAATAGTACACCAAACAAGTGACACCATGTAAACTGATGTAATACAAAGCTAGCTGAGGTAAAAAATGTCAGATCTGCTAACTAATAACAAAAATTTGGATTTTACATTCTCATGAAAAATGGAAATAACTAGGCAAACCTTAAGCAGACGCAACGTCACACAAACCTTAAGTTACATTATTGTCTTTTTGATTGCCTGCTGAAATACTCCTTTAATACATGCTTAAATTCATCTCTGTTTGAGATATACCTTACACTAATACAAAGATAGTTCTAAAGCTTTCCTACAGAGTTTAGAGCAATTTGTGGACTTGGGGATACATATGAGACCACCACTAGAAGACTGGAGTACTCTTAGAGGTTATACCAGACAAGTGTTTTGGCCTGTATTGGGCACATGGATGTGTAAATTAGTCTATAGGCCAACTTAGCTGCATAGAGGATAGGTGATTCTCAAATTCAGTTCTATTTAGGCTACATATTTTAAGGCAATGGCGTATTTTTCCATGTTGACCTACAGCAAATTAGGAAATTATAATAAAAATAACAAATAGAATATGCTTAAAATGTATTCAACTTAATAATCAATAAAATCACAAGCTTTCACATTTAAGTGTTACAGTCATTAAAATGAAGTAGAATCCATTTAGCAGCTAATGAAATTCAAAATGACCAGTGAAAGCAGTGATTAAATTTATCAATGTCTCTACTGCATAAAACCAGTTTTCATTCAGACTACCCCTGATACCATCCAGTCATAACTGCCACTCAGCCTCCAGCTGTAGTAACATGTTGCTGACATTTTCTGAAGCATAAAACTAACTTGGTCAACTAACTACACACTTGGCTTCCTCCTTATCCAACTTGCCAGTAAGTAGCATCATTCGTTTGTACATGATGTCTCAAGTATATAATCAGTTGACCTATATCACCCCATGGCTGAGCAAAAGCACATTAATTCCCCAAGTGGCCAGTGTACAGGATTATTGCTCAGGGGTATGATTTCCCAGGTACTTGAGCATCTTTTGACAGCCCTAAACAACTTGAGTCTGTTTAATTCATAAAGGCTGTTCTGTTAAATATAATAAAAATCTCTGACTATACATATTTGCAGTCATCCTTTTGGTATACAGATGGGTGCATCAGGTGTTTTCCAATTTAATTTATGTACTTTTTCAGGAACAGACACATGCTGAATTACTTCCATATGTAGTTATGAAAGATCCACATATTTGAGCAACCTCTGTCAGGTATTGCTTCAGTCTGTCTAATTATCACATTATTTCCCAGCCTGAGCTAAGTCAGTTATCCCAGGACACATTATCTCTGTCACAGATTGTATCATTCATGGACACCTGTGGGACCATGGCATTCTAGTGGACAAAGATGACACTTCCTCTTTCTCCATCTTCTCTTCTAACTTTGACATAATGTTGGACTGAAGTTGACTTCTTGCAGAAAGTATGTATACATAGCTTAAAAGCCTTCCTACATAAACCCACCAAGCACTAGCCGGCTAACTCATGCACCATGCCCTTGGTCCATTCTGGCTGCTGCTAATCTCCAACCCTCAACCCAGGTAAAGAAAGTGCTCCAGGGACCAGTCCCAAGGCAGCTGCTGAATAGCACATCTCATAAAAACTTGTCATTATCTGCCAAAGGACAGGATCAACACAGGTGACCTCTCACATGCCAAAGGGAGGTTAATGACATATAAGACCATTTTTGTAGATGCATGCAGAAGGGTGTGATCAGTGCCTACACTCTATATATACCTTATCTTCTCAATGTGCTCCAGTAATGTTCTGCGGTTATACAAGGATCCTTTTGCCAATCTTCACACTAGGCGCTCACAACCATCACATCTTTCAAATGGCAAGACAGGACACAAATGTTTTCTTCTTGCATCTTCAGGTAGCCAGGCTGAATTGCTGGAACTTATGGCAGTGCTTTAAGGTATGTTCTCTTTCCATGCAGTATAGACAATGCTAATGAAGGTTCTGACTTGTAATCTAGCAGATACATGAATACTTTGACAACTTAAATTTTATCAAATTCAGGAACTTTGCCACGACAAAAGTCATCCTTGAGATATGAAGTGCACAAGAATCAGAAAAGAACTGCTGGAGGCAAAGCCTAGGTGTGCCATCCTAATCTGAAGCATGACATCACAGTTTGTATTAGAAAGAGGTGTGACCACAAGTTCAGGAGATGAACAAAAAATAGCCAAAGTGAAGGTAGCAGAGGGGATTTTCCCCTCATGTATACGTATATGTCCACTGAGGAGGACTCTTACTATTAGATCATCTGGTCCTTTAAACAGTAGGAAGAAAATAGACACAATATCGAAGCAATTGCTCTGATAAAATCAGGTACTTCTTTAAACAGCAATAGTAAAATGGACAAAATACTGAAGCAGGTATTCTGACAAGAACCACTTTAAAATAAACATTGCAATATATATCATGAAGTACAGTGTGAAAGCAGGAAACATGTAAGTTTTCATTTAGCTGCTGCCAGCATATCGAAAATGGGATAAAAATTAAACTTTGGTAGAAAATAACTATGAATGATGCTTTCACAGTTAGTATGTCAGCTTAAAGTTTTATCTAGTGCCTTGTGCTCCCTAGTTTCTTTTTGTAAAGATGATTCCAGATAGTGGCCTCCCTCTCCATGAAATCCAGGCAACATGTTAGCTTCTGCTGGGGAGACTGACTTAATGGAGGAAACATCTGTGGGAAAAAACAAATTACTTAAAAAAAAAAGAAGACAGGAAGGGCATCAGTTGTACCCTTGGGGGCCCTCATTGACTGTGTGCAGTGAGGGTGAGGAGAACAGGGTCCCTGAGCCTGAATTCAACCACTATGCTCTTCTAACGGAGTTTCATGGAGTCACTCTGTGAGTAATGCCAGGCTGTGGTGTTTCTCTGTATGCTCAAGTAAACTAGATCAGTGATGTAACCTCTAGACCTGTGCTGATGTTAGGGTACATCAGTGATATAACCTCTAGACCTGTGCTTATGTAAGGGTAAATCAGTGATATAACCTCTAGACCTGTGCTTATGTAAGGGTAGATCAGTGATATAACCTCTAGACCTGTGCTTATGTAAGGGTAAATCAGTGATATAACCTCCAGACTTATGCTTATATAAGGGTAGATCAGTGATATACTGTAAACTCGAGACCCATGCTTATGTAAGGGTGGATCAGTGGTATAGCCTCTAGGCCTGTGCTTTCATAAGGGTAGATCAGTGATATAACCTCTAGGCCCATGCTTATCTAAGGGGAGATCAGTGATATAACCTCTAGAGTAATGCTTATTAAAGGGTAGATCAGTGATATAACCTCTAGGCCCATGCTTACATAAGGGTAGATCAGTGATATAACCTCTAGAGTAATGCTTATTAAAGGGTAGATCCCTTGCTAAGTGAAGGACAGCATACAACATACAAGTATATGAGATGTTAGAGATGATTGTGGAGAAAAAGCTTTGGCTACTATCTGACATCATACTGTGCCCCAGTGCCATGCAGGTGACCCTCCCTTTAATTTCCACTCTGGCCTGCTTCCAAGTCTGACATGATCCACGAGATGAGAAAGACTTCAAGTTTCTCTAACTTTTTTTTCTGCATGTGGCTGGGCTGAAGTGCTAATACTTATAGGACTCCTCAACATTGTGTGATTCGCTCAATCAATGCAGACAGGGCTGCCTATCAGTATAATGAGACTTGACAGTTGAAGGGGTCTATATTATAATACAGAAAATCCTTTTAAGCGAACGCAAAAACACCGACACGTATTACGCGAAACGCAATTATGTTGAATGTACTAAACTGCGAAATCCAAAAAGTCGAAGTGTCATGGTTGGCCCGTCTGCGGTACAGCTCCGTAAGGAAAGTGTGCGATAGTTACGGATGTTAGGGTTAGGGTGCGGGTTAAGGTAAGTGCATAGATAGGTAATGTATGTAAGGTTTAGTGTAGGGTTAGAATTAGGGTTTGTTAAATATATGTGTGTGGATTATTTATTTTGTTTTGGTATATCTGTGTAAGGTAAGTGTGCGATAGTTACGGACTTTAGGGTTAGGGTGCAGGTTAAGGTAAGTGCATAGATAGTAATGTATGAAAGGTTTAGTGTAGGGTTAGAATTAGGGTTTTGTTAAATGTATATGTGTGGATTATTTATTTTGTTTTGGTATATCTGTGTAAGGTAAGTGTGCGATAGTTACGGACCTTAGGGTTAGGGTGCAGATTAAGGTAAGTGCAAAGATAGGTAATGTATGTAAGGTTTAGTGTAGGGTTAGAATTAGGGTTTTGTTAAATGTATGTGTGTGGATTAATTGTTTTGTTTTGGTATATCGTTGTAGGGTAAGTGTGCGATAGTTACGTTCCTTAGGGTTAGGGTGCAGGTTAAGGTAAGTGCATAGATAGGTAATGTATGTAAGGTTTAGTGTAGGGTTAGAATTAGGGTTTTGTTAAATGTATGAGTGTGGATTATTTATTTTGTTTTGGGATATCTCTGTAGGGTAAATGTGCGATAGTTACGGACCTTTGGGTTAGGGTGTGGGTTAAGGTAAGTGCATAGATAGTAATGTATGTAAAGTTTAGTGTAGGGTTAGAAGTACGGTTCTGTTAAATGTATGTGTGTGGATTAATTGTTTTGTTTTGGTATATCGCTGTAGGGTAAGTGTGCGATAGTTACGGACCTTAGGTTTAGGGTGCGGGTTAAGGTAAGTGCACAGATAGTAATGTATGTAAGGTTTAGTGTAGGGTTAGACGTAGGGTTTTGGTACTTTACTTTAGGGTTAGAAGTAGGGTTTTGGTTAGTGCATGTATGTAGTTTATTTATTTTGTTTGGGTAGGCAGTATGTAGTGGGAGGTAGAGTTGCCCGACTATTGGGATTCGACTTTTTGTATTTCGCAGTTTAGTACGTTCGGCATATTCGTGTTTCGTGCAATATGTGTCGGTGTTTTTGTGTTCGCTTAAAGGGATTTTCACTATTATAATATAGACCCCAGTTGAAGTCCTGATACTTTGAAAAATAAACTACAATTCACAATTTTAAATTTACTATTAAAAGTTTTCTACCATTCTTTCTGGAATATTTTGCATCCTAGACCCCTGTTATTCATATATACTAACATTGTGATCATTGTACCTTGGAGTAGAGGAAATAATTAGGGAAATAATCAAAGATAACAGCAACCCTAAACTTAGTATATTTATAAACTTGTACATATTTGTGAAGCTTGACTAGGCTTAAAAAGGTTCCATGGGGTTGTTGGACTAGTAATCCCATATCAGCCCATATGACTTTATCTATATCTATACAAGCAGCAGAAAAGAACTGGAGAGCACCAGAGCAGAGGACATTCTTCTAGTTTGGTGCATGATGACTTGAACTAGTAGGGTGAACAAAGCCCCCATCATAAAAGACAGATTTGAAGAACTTTGTTTATGAATACCTGAGGAAGAAGAAATTTCTACAGCAGTCCATTATAGTGGGCCCCCAATGTCTGAGCCTGAAGTAAAAATGGCCAGTCTGTAAAGGTGCCCTCACTCCACAATGAAAATATGGCCTTTTCATTTTCAGCATGGCATCTATGACTAAAATGCTGGCCTTCAGAAGTCATTAAATCAAAACCACGGATTCCTGCTGTTGTGTTTTCAAATGGAACATCAGTGGGTAACCACAGAAAGATCCAGCATGTGTCCCTATCATGGAGAAGCTAATCTTGCTTTTGGTTAGAGGGCACACTTCTCAGCTGTCCAGATTTTTGCAGAATGTCCAGATTTTTGCCTCATATTTTTGGTCTGTTTTTGTCAATAGCTGTTACTCCTTTGCTTGTTGTATTGTCTACTGTTTGCATATTTATTTACATTACCAGCTTTTCTTGTTTAATTATTTGATTCTTCTTTGCCTTTGGTCAGGGTTGCAACTGAAAAAGGTCAGACTGAATTTGCTCAACTACCCCATAAGTAGTGACCTAGACAGCCAAATAGGTAATAGAAAGATAAAACTTGAAGGGCCTCAAGGCAATTTGAATGACTTCAGTAATGGGAATGCATGTGGAAGGCATCTCCAGGAAAGGAGGAGGTGATGTGAGACCCATGAGCAAGACCTCACCTAAAGTACTCACTATTTCCAAAAAGATGTACAATTGATGTTCTTTTGGAGATGCAGATAAGAATGTACACGGGCCAGAAAATACTCTGCTGGAGGACATATCAGGCACGTTCTTACTATATCATATGATGTCTGAGGGAATCTTTCTTTGTAAGTCTGTATTTGGAATTATCATTCCATCCTTCTTTTTGTCTTCTCTTTCATGGACTCTTCCATGATCAAAGAAAGAAAGAAATGCCCCATCTCAGCACACATCCTGTCATCACACACTGCACTGGAATGCTATGCTTAGCTCTTGGGCCCACCACTTTGCTACAGTCACTGTGTATTTAAACTCCTACAAATCAATAAAAACAACAAGGGATTGTCACCTACACTGTTACAAGGATATAAAAATCTATATGTGTCCAGCATAAAAAGAGCTAGAGCCGCAGCTATGGAATGGAAGGGCTGTGCAGGCACAGGGGAAGTAGAGGAATACTGAAGTGCAACAAGGAGTGTCCTCTCATTTAGCAACTGATACAGTAAGAATGTGTTTGTTGTATTTAACAACAACAGCAGGTTTATGATTCAGAATAATTCTAACCAATAAATACACCTAGGGTGGCAGAAGGCAAATGGCAGGTAAGATGTGAAGGGTTGGAAAGCTAAGCTCTGAAATACCAAGGTACCAATGAATACCCAACACATTGAGTCATGGTGCAAGCAGCAATGGCCGCTGAAGGTGTAAACCAACAACCGAGTTACCACAGCACAAATTATTGCAATAGTGATGTTACTGAAACAAACAATGGAAACAGCCGAGCTGCTAGCAAAGTAATATTTTACAGCAGAATTTTCAAATGGGTGGTTCACTAGTTGTTAGCAAACGATAATGCAGTATGCATAGAGAGGGTTTGCTTGGCATCTCGGGTCTCTTTCTTAACTGGTGAGAAGGAGATGGTCAGTAATTCTGTTTTTCTAACCCCTTGCATTCACTTCAGCTAGAACCTGAGCTGGTGGTGCATAAGAATAGAATGAAAATCTCTCTCTTTTCTCTGGTTTCCTGCATTCACAAAGAAAACAGGAAAATGAATGGACTGATTTAAAGACAATTTTATTAGGGCAGGTGGATTTGTGCTACTAGACACCAGAACACTGTAAAAGAGATGATAGGGTTTTCCTGAGGTGACAACAAGAGGTTCTAAAAGCCTGTAGGCAAAGACAATGGTCACCAGGAAAAGTGTTTTCCAAGAATGAGATTTTAAAGCTACTAATCTAGCATGCCTAAACAGGGAAGGCCAAATCTGTCAATCATGAAGCTCACGTCCCAAAACAGAGAGGAAGTTTTTCAAAAGGAGGCAAACATGCATAAACTTTTTAAAGAAATATCAATGATCAGTTTATTCTGACCAAGTCTTGGCCAACACGAGGTTAAGATGGACAGAAATAATTGACATATGCAAGCTGATCATGGAATAACTGAGAACTAAATCATACAGGTACTGCTTACTGACTGACTGAGGCAGCAAAGGACAGCTCTCTAGATAAGCAGACATTCTTTCCCACTTGGCAGCGAATGTTGAGTGGAAGATTTCTTGGTAACTTTAATTACCTGTATCACCCGAACAAGGAGGTCATGAAAGATCAGGGAGTCTACAACATGTCATGCTCTAAAGTGGAATCATGTCTTACTCCACTCATGGGGGACTAATATAAACTGAACTGTGGGATGGGGGGTGCTTCTGGTACTTTCAGGGACCTGACTGACTGAAACTAAACCTTTCATGATTACCACGGGGAAAGAAGGATAAGATTTGGCCTTCTCTCTCTGAATCTGGCAATTGTACTAGAAATCATAAGGATATTGGGAAAGTGCATAAGAACCTCCCTTGCCACAGATTGCAAAATGCTTCCATTGCAAATTTTTCCTTCTCATTCTGGGCTGAGCAGAAGAGGGGAAGAATGGTGTTCTCCTGAGTTTTGCCCCATTTACAGAAAATCTAAACTAGAAATGACTCCTGAATCCATAGCTATTACAGAGGAATGTGAGTCTACCAGCTCTTTCAAGGGATATAAAACACAGAGAGAAAGCACAATACCTCTGACTCTGAATCATTGTACAACCCTTAAGTACCTCTAAGCAGGTGTAATATGACTGCATTAGGTATCATGCAATGGACTGATTGTTCATCTAGATCATGAGAGACCCTAGAAGCAGTTTTCCCTTCACTGCTTCCATGGCCAGAATGACTGCAGGTAGTTATAATAAGATGTGGAGCCCCCCGTCCACTCTCTACAGGAGCTACTTCCCTTGAAATATGGGGAAACTAAGATGGGCTCCTCACCTGCTTGGAAAGCATTTCTCCTCGCATGCAAGTAAAGGAGAGCGGACTCACTTTCTGACCCTCACTGCCTCTATGCAGAGGGGGTACAACTGCCTAGTTCCTTAACTATTTAGGTACCATGCAGCAGACTGGTTGTTGGACTGCATCAGCAGAGGTACTGGAAATAGCTTTCTCTCCAGTACCTTTAATTGCAGAAGGACTGCAGGTAGTTCCAACTGAATGTGGAGTTCCCCAGCTATCTAAGTATCTCTCCTTTGGACTTGATGCATTCTGTTGCAGGAAAGGGAGACCAGACTTCAAAACAGTAGGGAATGTCGAACTCTTTATACCCTGTTGGCAATGGTTTTGACAGCAAAATAAGATCTGTGAGTGTGCGGTCACACTACATCCAATGGTATGTCTTAATCCACTGCACTATCCAAAACCTCAGACAAATGAAAGGTAAAATGAAGTCTAGGGCAGCAATCAGGCCACAATATGCAAGAGTACCCAAGTCTGGATGCTCAGATACATCATTATTCAGGCTGACAAGGCTATAATCTCTTGGATAGTACCCAAATCCAAGCAGATGAAGGCAATACACTAAGATGGCATCAAAGAGAATCCCTTCTAGTTTAAGGTCACTTCCAGAGACAGCAGCCACTGCAGTGATGCCACTGTGAGTCAGTTAGTTAAGCTTATGGAGTTCTTTCTTCTGCAGAGTCTCTGAAAGCACAGCTAGTACCTTAGTAAATGAGATGGGATCACAGTATAGACCAAAGATCACTAGTCTGAACTGAATGGAGAGCTAATGAAATGACTCAAGTGCAGACTACAGATAATATATTAGAAAGCATACATCATGTCCAATGACACCATCTAGGTATCCTGTGGTAGCAGGGGTGTAAGTCCCTGAAAGTAGTAAAGAGCACAGGTACCTGTTATTTAATCCACTGTTTCAAATGTCGAATACTGGAAGTTCAAATGGGGAAGTTCGAAAAAAAGAAATGTTGAAGCTGCAGAAATTCGAATTATTTCCCAAGGAAAGAATTCAGTTGGCTGTTTCCGTGGCTTTGACATTTTCTGTACGGTGCTGCAAAAGTTAAGGATCGGGTTAAGGTAAGTGTGCGAGTGTGACAGACTTTAGGGTTAGGGTGCGGGTAAGGTAAGTGTCGATAGTGACGGACTTTAGGGTTAGGGTGCGGGTAAGGTAAGTGTGCGATAGTGACGGACGTTAGGGTTAGGGCGCGGGTAAGGTAAATGTGTGATAGTGACGGACTGTAGGGTTAGGGTACAGGTAAGGTAAGTGTACGATAGTGACAGACTTTAGGGTTAGGGTGCGGGTAAGGTAAGTGTGCGATAGTGACGGACCTTAGGGTTAGGGTTTGGGTTAAGGTTAGTGCATAAATAGTTGTGTATGTAAGGTGTAGTGTAGGTTTATTAGGTTTTTGGTGTGTCTGTGTTGTGTGTGTGTTTTTCGGAACAGCAAATTTTTTTCCCTGGGAAAAAAAATTGCTGTTCTGAGGTTTCGATGTTGTCATATTTTGAACTTCCAAGTTCGAACATATGGTGTTCGAAATTTTGGAAGTTCGATTATATGACATAGACCCAAGAGCACGAGGTAGCAGATGTGATTTGCTGAAGTTTTTGTGATCCAAGATAGGATGGAAATCCACCAAGCCCTTTGTAGTATGAGACTCTCCTGGCTATGTCTGCTCTGGGCACTTTCAGTCACTGCCATTATCTGACTAATGGGATAGTAAAGGAATTTCTTCACCCTGCATTTGTAGATGGCAGAAAAAAAAAGACTGCTAACATTTGTTGCAATATTTCCTGTTATGGTCCTCTCCAAAAAAGCAAAGACAGCTAGAATTTAGGCCATATTTCAGTGACCATGCCAGAAATCTTCAATGCATTAGACATGACAAGTAGACATTTCCACAGCAAACATCATAAATGGGACCTGGAATATGTGGGTGGCAAACAAAAACTAGAGCTGAGGGATTAGGAGCTGGTCATACTGTCTTAATATGGCACAACAACCTCAAGTGAAAGGAACATGTATCCCTGAGAATAGGAGTTTATGAGAAAAATATGCCAAACTGGAATGATAGGAAAGATCATCCCAATTCTAGACCAAGTAAGGAGGTTCCCCGTTGTTGGATGTACTGTTAGTGCAGCACAATCATGTAAGGGCCAAATCACACGGTCCTGAAGATGCTGCTACTTCAGCATTAATGTATGTAGAGAACAAAGCACAAGGTGTGGATATCCTGTCCTTAAGCACAAACATGAAAGGGAGTAGTGCAATAAGGTATAGGACATGATGCTCTTTTGTTTAAGAACAGATGTGCTTATTGCCCAGTTCCCAAGCTATAGGAGAAGACATTGTGTTACGGGAGTGCATATATGTGAAACAATCATACCCCAATCCAAAGGAGTTAGTCTTGCTTAACTTATTAACTCCTGTCATCAGTTGGATTAATAAAGTGTCACATTCCTAATATTTTTAGCTGAATAAGAAGATTAGCTTTTTGCCTTTCTTTTTCAGTTAAAATCATTTTCTTTCATTTAATATGCTTAACTGCAACATAGAAAACACTTAAAATTAAATACCAAGATTAGGTTACAATGAAACAAAAGCATGAGTGGCCTGCCTTTCAGGTTTTATTGGCTGGATTGGGACAAGGCAACCTACACAAATACTGCTGTTGGCATGATTAACACGTCAGTCGCCCTGCTAGACAGGGGTCCAGGGAAGTAAATAGTGTGGGAAGAAATAGCCAGGGAATTGTTATGGCTAGGCTTGTATAGGCCCTAGGGCTGATAGCCTAGTACCAACCTATGAACCTATAAGAACAGTCAGATCAGTGCTATAGGTGTTAATGACTTAATTACAATAACTGAATATGGTCCACAAGGCAAACTGCATCAGGAAATGCAGTTACTTCACTGTCACCGTGTGAAAAGTCATGTAGCACAGAACACGTCCTGCAGTTTGTATGCCCTATAGTAGAAGAGAAAGAGGAAAAAGTGACACAGTATGATGTTTGGGAAGAATTTTTTTCAGGAAAAAGCAGCTCAAGGATCAGAGGAAAAAAGAAGAAGGGTATAATCAGGACAGCTGACCGTTTTCATTTATTTCACTTCTACAATAAAGGTCATTCAGTTGTTTACAGGCCACTAAACTGTATGTAATCTTCCAAGAAACTGAACACACTCTGACATAATTAATAAAGATACAAAGGAGTATTTGTATCAGAAAGAGTAAGAAAGTTTTGGAGAAGTCTTACAAGTTTTGGGTATGAAAGTAAGTGCAGCCAATAATCCACTGAATAAGGGTTTGAGAGGCTTAATAATGAGGGGCAGTGGATAAAGTGAGTAAACTGGTGAATAAAGAGTGGCTGAGTTGGTAGTGCAGGTGTTATTTGCCAGTGCATTTACTGCTTTTCTGTTTTTAATGTTTCCTTTTGAAATTTCTTTATCTTGCACTGTTATTCACTTTATAAACAGCTACTGCTGTCACAGTAATGCAGTATGCATGGAAGGCTGGTGCTACAGGGGTGCAGGACTGTACCCATCCACATTTACAAATAAAGCAATTTTTTATTAAAATTCTATTTTAGTGTTATTTTTATGTTGACTATAACTGCATTATACTTTCATCTCACATGCGTCAGGAAACTTGTAAATTCCCTCCATATCCAAAGCCCTGAGCATATGTGCAAATGAAAAAAAACAATTGACTGATTCTTCTAGTCTGTATTTTACAATGCCTCATCAAATTTGTAATTTTGCCCACTTACACACTGTCGCACTTGCTGACACCTCCTCTCAACTTATAACTTATACCGTGTCAACATAGCCACTCAGCAATGTAAACACTAGATCGACATTTGCTCAAGGTGATTTGGTCACATTGACAGATGCTGATGTGCCACCTGGCCCTATATAAAAATGGGAAAAAGGGGTTGATGATGATGGCAACAGTGATGATGACTTGTGCCATTACGAGGACCGCTTGGGCTGTAAGATCAGTGTATAAAAAATATGCTCAGGTGATGTAATGCCGGGTACTGCTGCTGTTTCAATCACTGCAACAGTAACAGCCCTAAAACCTCCTATTCCACCTCTTGCTATGACCCTAAACTCACTAGTTACAGTACTTTAACTTGTCATCTTACCCGCTAGTTATAGCGCTGTGTTAAGTAACCACAGTCAGAATCATAGCTGCATGTGATGGTGGCAACCTTGTTAGCATTCATATTTAAAGGGGAGAGCATCAGTAAGTCAAACTTTTTGCAATGACTTAAACCTGTCTTTGAACTTCTGGTGTCTCCCGGAAGCAGCAGCAGTCTAAATGGAAATATTATGTTGACCAGAGATCCAGTTTGTCAACTATATGTTTAATTAACG
The DNA here is from genome assembly GCF_019279795.1 of Protopterus annectens. Taxonomy (NCBI): domain Eukaryota; kingdom Metazoa; phylum Chordata; order Ceratodontiformes; family Protopteridae; genus Protopterus; species Protopterus annectens. The sequence goes on along the minus strand of NC_056734.1, from coordinate 820,755,560 downwards.
GGTTGGGTGAAGCCCCACATTTTGGTATGTTTATTATTATTATTTTTTTCCCATAGAAAGCTATTATATTTTTGTATTTTAGAGCAAATGTTGATGAGAATCTCAGAAGTGAAATGAATAGATTCAAATACCCGTAACTTAACCCATTTAAGCCTGATGCTGACCTTTCTTTCCCTTCTTTTATAACCTCATCCAATTCATTCAATTCAATTCTTTCCTCTAATTTATATTTTGTTCTGTCCAACATTTTCTTTACTTTCTACCTCCCTCTTTCCATCTTCCTTCTTATACATTGTTTCTACAATTTTTTTACTAACTCCAAAATTTCTTCTTGCTTATATTTTACTATACCATTCTCATCTAACATTCTATCCATTTTACACTCCCTTCATTTTGAACATCAAAAGCATAGCAGAACAAACCAAACTTAGTAAATGCCAACCCCCTAAGCAATGCTTCAGACACAGCTTGTATTTTTTAGAGTTTCAATCTTTAATAGTAAAAACAAGAACTTCATCAGGAAATGCAAGTCAAATGAGGCAAGCAGTTTAATAAGAGAGCCCCCCCAAAATCACATGACTAAACACTACCAATCATTAAATAGTGAGTGTTATCACAAAAGGAAATACTTTATCTGAAATTTAAAGTGCAAGCGAAGAATAATAAATAATAAATAAATAAAAAAATTATGTCATATAATTTGAAATATAAAAAAATAAATAAACTATCAGTGTAACTTTTGCATCATTAAAAAAAAATACTTTATATTTATATGTTCATTAAGTCGAGGATCATGATCAGCTCTAAGCCGAATTTGCCATGAAGATTCACGGCATTCAATCAAACTGTTACTGTCACCACAAAGATTCTCTGTGTGTACAAACTCTAAAATGAAAAAAGAAAAGTTCTTAAAGTCACTACATAAAACGGCAGGTTTAGCAAGTGCATTATTCCTTTGTTAAGTGTTAATTAGCTTGGGGGTTTCTGCTAGCATTAAAATCTGTGTTGGTTACATTTCTAGTAATCATTTTAAATCGAGTTGCTGGCTACTGAGACTTGTCTGCATACATCAACTGGACATAAGCTGATTTAAGTATATTTTCTGCACTTATTTAAGATTTGAGTGAGTAAATATTGTGTGTCTTGCATTCAGTAAATATTGTGTGTGTCTCTGAATCTCTGCAGTAGTTGTTAGACTGCTGTGAAATTCCTTTGTTAAGTGTGAATTAGCTTGGGGGATTCTGCTAGCATTAAAATCTGTGTTGGTTACATTTCAAGTAATCTTTTTAAATCGAGTTGCTGGCTACTGAGTCTTGTCTGCATACATCAACTGGACATAAGCTGATTTAAGTATATTTTCTGCACTTATTTAAGATTTGAGTGAGTAAATATTGTGTGTCTTGCATTCAGTAAATATTGTGTGTGTCTCTGAATCTCTGCAGTAGTTGTTAGACTGCTGTGAAATTCCTTTGTTAAGTGTTAATTAGCTTGGGGGTTTCTGCTAGAATTAAAATCTGTGTTGGTTACATTTCTAGTAATCATTTTAAATCGAGTTGCTGGCTACTGAGACTTGTATGCATACATCAACTGGACATAAGCTGATTTAAGTATATTTTCTGCACTTATTTAAGATTTGAGTGAGTAAATATTGTGTGTCTTGCATTCAGTAAATATTGTGTGTGTCTCTGAATCTCTGCAGTAGTTGTTAGACTGCTGTGAAATTCCTTTGTTAAGTGTTAAATAGCTTGGGGGTTTCTGCTAGCATTAAAATCTGTGTTGGTTACATTTCTAGTAATCATTTTAAATCGAGTTGCTGTCTACTGAGACTTGTCTGCATACATCAACTGGATATAAGCTGATTTAAGTATATTTTCTGCACTTATTTAAGATTTGAGTGAGTAAATATTGTGTGTCTTGCATTCAGTAAATATTGTGTGTGTCTCTGAATCTCTGCAGTAGTTCCCCACCCCACCCCTGTTTCTTGTTGTGGTGTTAATCTTGGGTGGCTTTAGAAGTGCCCGCCCCTGCTGTAAATCTCTTTTTGCACACTCCTCCTGGACCCATTTCATTCGCTAACTCAACTGAGTACAGTGAGATCATATTTTGATTTTGGATACTTTTACCAGTCCCATCTCCTCTGCAGTGTACAGAGAGAGCACTTGGGAAGGGCATTCCCCTATAGTATCTTAATCTGCTCTGTTTCCTCCATCTCAAAAAAAAATTCATCCGCCTTACTGTATTTGTGTTTCTTCCTACTTTAGTACCTTATTTTGCTTTTGCCTCTTTTAACATTTTAAAGTGGAACCTGTGTGTTGAGAGACAGCCTTACAAGACTATCTGCAAATATATAGAGCTGAGTATATTTTTCTGTATTATTCTGTATTATAGAGCTAAATTGTTGCTTAGATATCTGTTGTCTTACTGTTCTGCAAATATACAGAGATTAGTATATTTTTTTAGTTTTATAATTTGCACTCTGATTCCTCACATCTCAGTTGAAACTGGTTTCCCCATCCCCCCCCCCCGTTCTTGGTTGTAGTTTAAATTTGGTGGCCTTTGCAGTGCCCGCCCCACTGCAGATTTGATCTAGGACACTCCCCCAGTCCCATCTCTTTACCGCATCCTACCTAATAAACCCTTTCTGCACTTGCTTTTAGTCCTTTTTAATTTAATTACATTTTTTTAAACTGTGTGTGGACTAATATTGCTACATACTCAAGTGTGCCAGCTTGCACAGCATGTGAATTGTTTTTACTACTGTTTTTGCTACTTTTCTGAAAAAAAAAAAATTATCTGCTTTTACTGTATTTGCATTTCTTCCTACTTTATTTTGCTTTTGCGTCATCTTAAAAGTACTCAATTGTATTTATTAGTGCTTGGTGTATCTCATTCTAAGCCTTTTAGTTTAAGCACTTGGGCTTCAGACCAGTTGTTTTACATTAGGAAGGTTTGTGGCCTGCACTGTTGTGGCAGGACAGGTAGCTTACATCCTTCTAAGTTGGGAACTGCTGACTGAGGGCTCAGTGTCTGTTATTCTAAAAGTATATTAGGTCTGGTTTAAGTGCTTGGGCTTCAGGCCAGTTATTTTACATTAAGAAGGTTCGTGGTCTGCACTCTTGTGGGAGGAGAGGCTGGACTCTGCCCTTCTGAGCTGGGAATTTCTGGTTAAAGGCTTATAGTGCCTGCATATCTGAACTGTTTCTTACTGAAATTGGTACACCTTGTTTGCTGTAGCATAGACTAAATCCAGGCCTGCTGAATCTAGCTTTGTGTGTATGCTTGTTGTTTGTTTGCTTGTTATTTCCCTGAAACGCTAATTCCACCTAAAACGTGGCTTTTCAGCGCTTCTGTGGATCCCTAGTGATATCTGCATTGCTTACTGTACTTATTTCCTTGTTTCACTTGAAAGAAAGTTACTGTTTGTCGTTTTTGCATTTAAGTTACCTGTAACACATTGCATTTAAGTTACCTGGCACTTGCTCAATAAAGCAATTATATAAGTCAGCACTAAAAAATTAAAAGCACTACACCCTCACAGACTCCCCTTGAGTACCTTGTTCCCCATTAGCCCTTTTTTTTTCAATTATAAAGTAATTCCCAATACTATTCTAGCATGTCCAAAGGTCAGTTGTCAATCTCCTCTCCGGTCCAGCTGGTGAATCTGGGAATCTTGAGGCAATGTTACAACAGCCTCATGTACACAGACAACCCTCTCCTCCTCCCAACAAATTCCAACACGTGAGAGATGCAACCATATAGCCATACTGGAGGCTAAGCTCTCTGAACTCAGTACTGGCGTAACCAGTCAGGGGGAGAAGGAAACCACAATCACTACAATTCTAGTCTCACATAGACCTACCACGACAGCAAACCAAGCACATAAACACACAAAAACATACTCGGAGGCTCTAAATAAAAATCTGCCTAAGCAGCAGAGACCTCCAAAGCAGACACCCAAGCAACTGCTACCCCAAAACAAAACACATGGAACACATAGCTCAGAAAGCCAGTGTGCTGAACAGTCACAGCCCTTAAGGCTAAACAACACACCTGATACACTTGTAATAGGTGACTCTATCATCAGGCACACTGACGTCCCACTCACCAGGCTGAACAAGGAGAAGGTCACAGTGAGCTGCCTGTCGGGCGCTAGGATCTGCCACATAACACAAGCACTCAGGTCACTCCAAAGCAAGTACAGATATGACTCAGTCATTGTCCATGCTGGTGTGAATGACCTGAGACGTACCTCCCTGGACTACATGAAAAGAGACATAGAGGAGCTCTCTGAGCACGTAGCCCAGGCCGGTATGACCCTGACCTTGAGTAACATCTTACCCTCACCAAGAATGATGCCACAATATGAATACAAGATGATCAATTTCAACAATTGGCTTAAGTATTGGTGTCATTCAAAGGAGATCCAATGCCTGTCAGCCTGGGATGACATGCTCGACAAGCCACGAAGCTTCGCTAGGGACGGCATGCACCTGACACCCCTGGGCTTTCGGATATTGGCAAAAGCTCTTGCTACCCCCATAGTGCCTTTTTTAGGCAAGGCTCAAAAGACAAACCCACCTCCATAGGTATCACAAGGGATAAGAAACTAAGAGTAATGCTACTCAACGCCAGAAGTCTAAACCTCAAGATGCACACACTCTAAACTCTCCTTAGCATGGAGAACATTGATATCTGTGCAGTAACAGAAACCTGGTTCAAGGCTCCCAAGAGCACCCCAGCACTACCAGGTTATACCTCATACCATGCTTTTCGGCCCCAAAACTTGGACCTAACCACAAAAGGAGGGGGAGTATCAATATTCGTCAAAGATACCCACACCTCCAGGTTGGTGGCACAGCACAAAGCATCAGAGACTATCTATGTGCAACTAACAGTGGGTAAAACTTCCTTCCAGTTTATAGCCTACTACAGGCCACCCTCCCAAACCCAGGAACCCCACTTGGCCTTCCTAAGAACACTGGAAAATATGAAGGTCTCTCCAAACACCATTATATTGGGTGACTTCAACTACCCAAACATAGACTGGGAGCATTACTCTAGCTCCAACACCCTAGCCCAAAGGTTCCTAGTATTTATAAACTCAAATGCTATGGAACAACTTGTTACCACTCCCACAAGAGGGGAAAACATACTGGACCTGATCATTACCAACATGGGGACTCTATGCTCCAGACCACAAGTGTATCCCTCATTGGTAAGATCAGACCATAAACTAATCTCACTGGATATTCACATCCCGACTCCACCCCCTGCCCTGAAAACCACAGTGAAAAACTTCTCTAATGCAAATTTCACACTCCTCAAAACCGAGGTGGAATCCTTCAAAGCCCCCGGGCCTGTGGAAAATACGGCCCAGACTGCAGAATCCTTTATAAACGCATTCTATGAACACCTTCAGGAATGCATGGATCATGCAATCCCAAATAAAACCAAGTCCCAATCCTCCAAAGGCAGACGTCCTGTCTGGTGGACCCCAGTCATAAACAAACTATACAATAGAAGGAGGAAGCTACTACATGATAGAGCAAAATTCCAAAAAGGGAAGGCATCTCTGATCAGTATTAGCAAAAAAACTACGGGCACTCATAAAATCGTATAAGGCCAGCTTCGAGAAAAAAATTGCACAGGACACTAAGGATAATCACAAGGCTTTCTTTAGTTATGTTAGGAACCTGGGTGGGAATTCCCAGATATGCTCAGAATTAGTCCAAAATGACAAAAAATACACCAAACCCACAGACATTGCCAACATCCTAGCTGACAGGTTCAGCGCAAACTTCTCCCCCCTTCCCCACCAAAAGGGCAAATATCTATCCCAGCAGAGTGCTTCCCCCCTGACATCTCAGATGCTCAGGTAAGAGCTGCCCTCTCCAAAGCAAAAAACACAGCATCAATGGGACCAGATGGTGTCCCGGGCTGCATCCTACATGAACTCCAAGAAAAAAAGAGTGGCGTACAACAACAGTGGTCCCTCTCCACAAAGGTGGTGCCTCAACCGATCCTGGAAACTATTGCCTCATAAGCCTGACTAGCTTGGTCTGCAAAGCTATGGAAAGGATCATCATGGACCTCATAAATAAAGATATTAGGGACCTACAGACACTGGATCCTACCCAGTTTGGCTTTGTTAAGGGCAGATCCTGCCTTTTAAACCTGGTCGATTTCTTTGAAACAGTCACTAAGGCCATTGACGAGGGGAAGGTGGTCCACACAGCCTACCTGGACCTCACAAAAGCCTTCGATACAATACCCCACTCGGGCATTATAGATAAGCTCACCAGCTTAAATATAAACCCCTATGTCACCAGATGGGTTGCAAACTGGCTCAAGGACAGAACCCACATGGTTAGAATTGCTGGAGCCATGTCAGACTCCAAACCAGTTACAAGTGGCGTCCCGCAAGGCTCAGTCCTGGGACCTCTCTTGTTCGGTATATATTTCTCGAAGGTACAGGCCAACACGGAAGGACTGTGGCTGCCCAAGTTTGCAGATGACTGCAACCTGGGCACCATAATCGACACTCCAGCCGACACAAGCATCCTCCAAAAGGGCCTCATAGAAACAGACAACTGGTGCCAGAGACATGGCCTCAAGCTAAATGCCAAAAAGTGTATAGTCATCCTCTTTGGCAAAAACAAAGTGCCCACAAATTACGACATAGGTGGTAATCCATTAAGTACAGAAGTAATTAGGGACCTGGGGACCCAAGTTGATAGCAATCTCTCATTTGACAACCACGTGGCCAAAGTGGTTAGAAAAACATTTTATATAGCCCACCTAATCATGAAGGGATTCACATCTAGATCAGGGGAGGTCATCATGCCTCTTTACTCATCCCTCATCAGGCCCATAATTGAGTACAATGACCCTTTTTGGATGTACCTTACCAGACACCTGCAGCAACTGGAAAGACCCCAAAAGTACCTCACCAAGAGGATCAAAGGGCTCAAACAGATGCCATATGCTGCCCGGTTAAAGAAACTCCAGCTCTACTCAGTGGCATACCGCCTGCTCAGAGGCGATCTGTGCCTGACGTATAAGGCCATGTCCGACCCGGAATTAATGGACATGCTGCACCTCAGAAAATCCAAATCCCATTGAGCTACGCGCTCGAGAGACTTGAACCTCAGCACTGAAATAAATAGGACATGCTGGAGGGACAGATTCATAACCCAGAGGCTCCCTTCACTCTGGAATAAAATCCCAGTCCACTTTAGGCAGAGTCCCTCATTGACTCTCTTCAAGGGGAATCTTGATGAGTGGATGGGAGATCGTAGGTTTACCCCGGGTATCACTTCTGTGTCACTGTTAGACAGTGGCACAGTATACTAACCTCGAAAAAGGGCATAGCAAAATTAATTTAAAATGGCTGGCGAAAGCCAAACACACTCTGGCTAGGCTTATAAATGCCCTAGGGCAGAGAGCCTAGTATGAACCTATGAACCTATTATTTTACCTCCTTTTATAAAAAAAGTGAAACTTATTCCTTTTTTCCCTTTAAAAGTATGTTGGTCTATAAAACATTGTATTTTTTATTATTCACATACAATTTATGTTCTATTTCTCTTACTCTATTACTTCCTGTCAAAATCTTTCACAATGTTTTCATATTCTACTTTACTTTTTTTACTATTCTAGTTCCAAAAAAAGTAATTTATATTTCACTTTAAAAAGTGCCTACCATTTTATCATTGTTCATAAAATATTCCCATTGTCATATGTTCCTTCCACAGTCTACTACCGTCCTCTTTCATTTTTTTCTTTTTACTTATACCCCATTGAGCATTTTATTCATTTACCTTCTTTTATGAATTCTTTGTGATCACCCAAAACAGTTGATATTGCTCTATGATCTGAAAAATCTACTCCTTTTACCTCATCTGCCACTTTCTTTTACCTGAATATATAACATTATCTTTTTATTTTTGTAATTTCCCTTTTGTATGTCCACTCTCTACTTTTTCCTAGCTACAAGTTTCCACATTACCTCACTTCTTTTGTCACCTTTATATCTTGCATTATTTTTCCTTTCTCTTTTCTTACCTTATAGTCAAAGTCTCCATTCATTACTATTGGCAAGTTTAGTATTATATATTTTTTTAGCTCTTCGGACTTTTTACTGACATGTCTGTATATGCATATATTACTACTACCTACACACAATATCCACGTTTTCAAGTCATGTATCCTCACACTCTCTGCTATCACAATTTTTACATCCAAAATGTTTACAATTAAAGTCCCCGTCATTACTATTGACATTTACTATTACATATTTTTTTAGTTCTTCAAATATTTTTCCATCTTGTTTGTATATGCATATTTCATACAAGTTCCATTTTTTCTCAAGTCACACATCACCCCCTTTTCTGACATCTCACTTATGTCCACTATTTTCACTTCATCTTCTCTTATCAATACCCCTAACCCAAACCTTTTTTCATAAGCTACTGACCATATAATGCAGCTGTCCTTTTCTTCTTGCACCATTCAACCATTAAACTGCTTGTTTCATTTCTTATAGTGTTCATGGTTAGTACCAAATACTGAAGTGATCCCTTCCCATTTTGCATCTTTTTTTCTCCTTTTCTTATCTTTCTCTTTCTCCTTCTCGCCCTCCGTCCTTCCAATAGATTTAACTTCTTTCTGATCTTGCTCTTCCCATGTTTCTGAGCCACCGTTTTCCTCTTCGTCACTTGCTAACCTATCATACTTATCTTCTGTTTGTATCTGAATCTCTTCTGCCATTATCCTTCCTCTTGCTTTTTTTCTTCACCTTGAGTCATATTTCTGTCACTTCCTTCCTTATATCAGCCATTTAACTTTCTTCCTGAATATTATTTTCTACGTATTGCCTTCTCTCTCTCCCAGTTTTGTTTTCTGGAACCCTTTCTTTTTCCATTACTGGACATTAAAACCACAGTTTACAGTTCTTTACAGTATGGCCTTGCTTCCCAAATTTCTTTATTTTGTATACTCCTGAACCAAATATTTTTCATCCCCATAGTAGAAGCAGGAATTCAGTTGGTCCAAATACCTAACAGTTGCTTTTTCACATTCATTATTATATAATTTAAACATGCTATAATTTTCCATTAAGCATATCCAAGGTAAACAGCACTTCCTAACTCCCTGTCCATTCTATCATACATTTTCTTTATGTCATGCACATTATCACATTTTTGACAAAAACGAAGTTCAAATCCCAACATTTCTGAAGCTCTGAATTGCATGGTCAGTTTTCTTTTTAGCTGCATGTCAAAGACTGAAAAAAAAAGTATTCACAAACTGATATGTTATATCTTTTTCTGTTTTACTAACACGCTTTTCTGCACCTAAAAAAATTTCAAAAGTTACTTCACAGATGACTTCTTACTCTAAATGTATTACAGTTCTTGTGTCTCTTTAAGTAAATACTAACAGCAAAATAATATTGTCACTGATTGTACTTCTTATTTTTACCAACAGCCTTTTTTGTGAAGCTGCTGCACTTCTGCTCATGCCAAACACATCTCTTCCCTTTGTACACTATTTCTTGTCCTTTGACTAACAACACATGCATACATTTTTTTTTGGTACATTTCTGTAATCCACAATAGAAAGTTGCAGAAACATATTCTTAATACTAATTACTCCATCAGCTGAACATGCCTCTCTACTTTCAGTCTCTGTAATCTGCTTCTCTACCACGTTACTAGCTTCATTATCTGACTGCTCCATCCTAACACTCCAGCTCGCCTCCTCTCCTTCCTTCATTAAATTCTTCAACACCTCTGTATCCAGACCCCCCCCCACTATCCATTCTGTAGCTAAGATATAATCTCTCTCGCATTCTCTCACCAAAAGTTTGCAAACGTTTGTTCCTTCCTTCATCTTGGAATACTTCAAGCACTACTGACAGCCCTCTGGTGTCACCTAGTGCTCATAAATGTATAGGGGAAGTTCCCCAGTACCCTCGCCAAATTTCCTCTAGTCTGTATAAATACCACCTCAGGCCTCGTCTGAAAAGAGGCCATTGACCTAGTTGGGCTAACCCACTCAACAATGGTTGAAAAATATAGCATGATTACTGTATTGTATTCCTAAACATAACCGATACCACATTCAATTCTGCTAGGAAAATTGTCTAGTTTCTTTTTACTAATAAAGATCTTGGATGCAGTCTAGTATTAAACCAGAGGGAAGCAAAATCTACATAAGACTTGCCTTAGGTCCTGTTGCCACTTTTGAAACATGACTCTGAGAGCTAATTTAAGTTTAAGAGTTAACTATAGGGTTGTACCTTCTAGACCACAGCAACTTCCAAAGGTGGTGCTATTGGCACAAATGAGGGTTGGATGCATGCACTGATTCAGTCCACAAATTACTTGGACATGGGAAGACTAATTTTTTGGTACAAATGTCAGATTTTGCAGGGCAAAACATACCTACGGCCAGTACAAAGGACAGAACTTCACTTTTTTGCCTAAATAAAAGCTTATACTTGTAGCATTTTAGTTGCTTAGTCTGTTTCTTATAACATTTAGGTGTTTCAGATACAGAATAACTGTTTTATGCCACTATTACATAAAATATAGGAAATTATTTTGTCCTAAAATCTCAGGACATTTGCCATTTTTACAATTTTTTTGCAGGACACAACTGCCCAAAGAGGGACTGTCCCTTGCAAAGTGGGATGGGTGGCAACCCTACTGTTAACAGGATAAGTTAATTTTTCAGTATTCATGTAGGAGGACAGGTATCTAGTTACCCAGTTAGTGTTGGTTAATCAATGATTAGTACAATAAAGTGATTATTACAGTGATGCAGTTCAGTTTTATAAAACAGATTTTTCTTTTCTTTTTAAACCACTTCATCACAGTAAGTCCACTGTATGTATGTACTACCTTTCCTGTATGTCTTTCTTTAATAAAAGATTTCAGAACAAGCATGTAAGTACTGCACAGTACATGTGATGTTCTATAGTTTGGTTGGCTTTTTTAAAAGGGCAGAGTATCTGCTACTCAAGTAATTAATGAATTGCTTCATTATTTGCTGGAGCACTTTTGTAAGCATGGATAGGGCAAACATCATCATTACTCTCATACAATTTATTCTAAACATCATGCTGGTTTCATAGCAGTAATAAGTCACTGAGACATTTTTTTCTGCGTTTTATATGATAATCCTTTTGCCAAGTTGAAGTGACTTCAGGCTGATAATTATAAACTAAGGGGTATGGGAGCACAGGAGGTTGCCACTTGCTTTACATTTTGCATGTTGTCATTGCACAAACTCCCTTACAAGTTAATGTGTTTAAAATATGTGTATTCAAGTAAGTGGTTTCTTCCAGTTATGACTGAGCAGTTGCATTTGTGATTACTGAGTTTTAAGGTATCCCAGAGGAAACTATTGTATTGAAATATACCCCATTTGCAAATTAGCTTGCAGAAAAAGCCTAAAGAATAAGAGTGCTGCTTTAGTCAGTTACTTAACACGGAAGTGTTGTGCAATCAATTATTTATTTAAATAGTAGTTGAGCTCTTACTCTAACATAGCCGGACCTCATTCCAGTTGGATACATTGATTCAGTTGCTCCTTGCAATTCCACCTTGCTTCCAAGTCACCAGTCACAGCTGGTAGCATGGGTAAATAATTAAATTCACTCATAAGCATAGCTAACGTCTGGCAGTTTTCCATGATTACAGTAAGCCAAAGTCACATACAGCTCCATGTTGACTCTATGCAGTACATAGTAAAAAGGACCATTACCTTCAGACTATCATGCAACCTGTAACATCACTGCTATTAGTCTGACTCTCTCTCCAAAAGGTTACAATTCTCTGTGCAGACACCACCTACTATACCATTTGCCACTTTAAGCATTACTTTACAATTAAGCTGCTGGTTGTGTAACACCTCACAGCATACTCTTGGACACTTAGGTACTTACCTTGCAGTCTTGTGCGTTACTAGGAGGAGGTCATTGAACAAAAAGAGGTAGATATGTTTGAATAATTTCTGCTTCCTAAGGGTAAGTGAGGCCTTTGCACCAGAGAAACGCTGCAGGTCACCCTGCTTCACGAGCCAGCGAGAGTGGGAAATCACAGGAACAGACTACAGGGAAACCAGATATATTAGTGTAATGCACACTGGAAACCTATACAAAAAACATTCACAACAATATAGCAGTAATGTAATATCTAGGTATACATTATGAATGAAGTACAGTTATATAAGGCACTTACCAAGGCAAGAGATCCTTAATCAGAAGTCACTGCATTAATAAAGTATCACTACAGCAAGGACTAATTATTGCAAGACAATGTAAAGTGAAAAACTGCTAAAATTAAGAGTAAAAAACTGCAGCATTGTCACATTTGCTGAAAAAAAAACCTCTCAACTTACACAATATAGCCAATTCCCCACTCCAAAAAGGGATTCTGGTGGCTTGGTTGACAACGCTATCTCCTTTGACTACACTGTAGCATCAGCAATCCTGAAATCCTGCTATGTAGCACAAATGATATCTGAAGGTATCTCATTCAGGTCAAATGGAATTATCATCTCTCTGTATCTTGCTCTAATTAGACCAATCATAGCATACAATGTTCCCTTTGGTACATACCTATCTGGACTCATCACACAGCTATAAAAGCGTAAAGACCCTCAGCTACCAAGACATGCTTGAAGCCATATCACTTTTCTTGGTGTATTATACACTGTTATATATTGCATTCCATGCCATTAAAGATCCAGCCCTCCTTGATCTATTGTATCTGCACAAAACAAGCATCTCCAAAAACTCTAGAACCACGATTCTGAATCTCCACCAACATAGGGACAGATTTATTACTAAACATTTATCCCATCTCTGGAATAAATTATCCTTGCATGTTAAGCACAGTGACACCTTTAGGATGCACCTTAATAACTGGATGGGCAACCATAAATTCACCCCTGACCTGACTTGTTTTGCCCTTGTAGAAGCAGGAGGTATATCATAAGGGTGAGTACTGACAAGGTGCATATGGTGTCATAACTTACTTGGCTTGTAACTCCTACAGTCCTATGACTCGGTTACAGTCCTATGATCATGTTACAGTTGGGATAACCTACCCTCTGAGTTCTGTTGATCTGATTCTTTTTCCAAAACTGTTTCTCTTCCTGTGAAGGCTGACATTAGTCTTCTACTTATCAAGATGCTTAGATAGGTGGTATAAGACTGACATATAAATTCATTGCCAACAATCACTTTCTTAGGAAGGTAAAGGGTCCTTGTGGTATATGTCAGACAAACCCTCAGTGCTCACATACCTAGAAAAAAAAAACAATAAGCAAAGCAACTATAATACTAAAGTGCAGACACTTCTAATGCATCCCAATGGATCTTTATCTGACCAGTTAAAGACATTAGAGAAGAAAATTATAAAAACGTAAATCTCTCCAACTTGATATGTATTTTAAGGAATGTATACAATTTCAGAGGATACCCAAAGTGCTTCATTTCTGGAAGTTCTCAAATGGATTGAATTCTGAGTCACCTTTGACTTGTGTGAGTTTTTAAGACTTGTAATGCGTAATGACAAGTGACAAATTTGCAGGTTATCCAAGAAAGTAAAAACTTTAAATGATTTCACTCTGAATGAATTATTGTTATAATCTTGCAAGGATTATTATAGATTATACAACAACCCCCCATTAATATTCCAAAACGTGCACACTGATTGGTCAGCGTGCACGTTGTAAATCAGAATTATAGTAATGGAAAAAGGTCCGGTCGCCCGGACTTTTTCCATTAGTATAACTCTTTTTTTTTTTACAGCAACGGAGAACGCAAGATCTCCATTGCTTGTTACAACCTGTCTCACCATGTTAAACGAGTTTAACATAGCGAGACAGCTTTTAAAAAAAAGCAACGGAGCATCTCCGTTGCTTTTTTTAAAGTTGTCTCGCTATGTTAAACCCATTTAACATAGCGAGACACTTTAAAAAGCAACGGAGATCTTGCTTTCTCCGTTGCTTTTTTCAAAACTGTCTTGCTATGTTAAATGGGTTTAACCTAGCGAGACAGCTTTAGAAAAGCAACGGAGATTCTCCGTTGCTTTTTTTAAAGCTGTCTCGCTATGTTAAACTCATTTAACATAACGAGACAGGCTGTAAAAAGCAACGGAGATCTTGCTTTCTCCATTGCTTTTGCCCACAGCTCTGATGTACTGCATAAATATACGCATGCGCAGTACATTAGAACTGACGCAGAATACCCAGACAGCTGCGGAAGGGCAGCAAGGAGGCATTATACAATGCCATTATTTAAGAAAAGTATTTTTTTTCTTAAATAATGTCATTGTATAATAGCAATAACCCACTTCTGGGTGTGGGTAATGCTGGATTTACCCACGGTTGGCTTTGTTTGGCCACTCGGGCTTCGCCCTTGTGACCAAACCACACCAACCGTGGGTAAATCCAGCATTACCCACACCAAGGCATGGGTTATTGCTATAATATTGTCTGATAAAAATCACCAGACAATGTGAGTTTAATAAAAGAAAGAAAAGAAACTTCAAACAGATTAGCAGGATTTTGAGAATGGTATGGGATATCTGCTCCTTAACAATTATTATAATGATTACATTTCTAAGTTGTCTACTGAACATTCTGCCTTTGTGAACAAGAGTGTTGATTCATTTTTAGAGCCAAATGACATCCAAAGTTCACAAAGTAATAATTTTTTGGATTATCTGCCATTGAGAAAATCTGAGAGAATTACCAGTCAATGTCAGTGGAACTGTGTCAATCACAAACCTGATAGAATTACCAGTCATTGTCAGTGGAACTCTGTCAATCACAAACCTGAGAGAATTACCAGTCAATGTCAGTGGAGCTCTGTCAATCACAAACCTGAGAGAATTATCAGTCAGTGTCAGTGGAGCTCTGTCAATCACAAACCTGAGAGAATTACCAGTCAATGTCAGTAGAACTCTGTCAATCACAAACCTGAGAGAATTATCAGTCAATGTCAGTGGAACTCTGTCAATCACAAACCTGAGAGAATTACTAGTCAATGTCAGTGGAACTCTGTCAATCACAAACCTGAAAGAATTACCAGTTAATGTCAATGGAACTCTGTCAATCTTAGCTCTTTATTAATTATTATCCGCAAATTCTCCTCTGTTTGATAAAAATATCTCTGACATGAATGTAAAACTAAAGGAACTAAAAGCATTTTCACTGCTTATATCTTAATATCCATATCTGTAAACAAGATCTTCTATTTTCTCAGTTTTTGTATTATCTTTTGTTTATTCTCTTCCCACATATCCTTACCAACCATAACTGAATTCTTTTTAATCCATAAACCTAAATATTTTATCTTATCATGTCCCAATAAATATTTTTATTTTTATTTATTTAACATTTTTTGACCAGGAAAGTCAGACTAAGACAGAGCCTATTTTCAGCGTGGCCGGGGAGAAACACTCCAGACGCATGTCTTTAGAATGTGGGAGGAAACCAGAGTACCCAGAAGAAACCAACGCGAATGTAGGGAGAACATGCAAACTCCGCACAGAAGGCACCCCAGCCGAAATCAAACCGTTGAACCTCTTGCTGTGATGCGACAACATTAACCGGTGCATCACTGCGTTACCCAACCCAAAATATGGGTTTTGCTGAACGAAATCACATGTGGGTGCATACTTTATTATTATAACCTTTGCTTTATCTTCATTAATTTGATATCCTGAAAACTCAAAAAATTCTGTATCATATAAATATCCTTTTCTGAGTTTATCATGTACAAAATAATATCATCTGCAAATAAGGACAGGTTTTCTTCATTACCATATCAACTGTATCCTTGAATTTCTGAGTCCCTTATTTTCTTTGCCAATGGCTTAAATATACAGCAAATAACAAAGAGGAAAGAAAATACCCCTGCCTGGTTCTTCTGTTCAAAAACAGTTTATCAGATAGGAGCCCTCTAACCTTAATTCTTACCTCCAATCCTTCATATATCCTAATGAACCCTGTTATTGTTTCAGGGAATGCAAATTCTTTCATTGCCCTAGTCATAAAATCCCAGTTTATGACATCAAATGTTTTCTCTTCATCATGACCTACCAATAACAGGGGAATTTTCTTACATTCTGTTTCCCTCTGGATCATCATTGTTTTAATGTTGTCAACTGTCTGCCCTCCTCCCACACTGATCCATACATAATGTTTGCAACAGGTCTATATCACTTTATCGAAGGTTCACATCCGCGAACCACTGTTCATAGAACCAAATACAATGAACATTCCCTTTACCGAATGTTCACTTAAACAAGTGACTTAGGCAGGGAAAGGAAAGAGCTGCCTAGCATTCTGACCATCACACACAGCACAGTATTTCAAACCCACCAAGGTGGGGTGCTGCACCCCCACACCCCCAGCCCCGCACACCTCCCCTAACTATATATACCAACTCCAAGATCGCACTACAGTGGGGAAAAAGGCAGATTTCTGATGATGGCCAACTCATTCCTTTCCCTAGGTAAGTCATTTGTTGAAGTGAACATCTGCTAAAGTGAAAGCTCACTGTATTTGGTTTGATGAACAGTGGTTGGTGGCAGTGAAGCTTCGATAAAGTGAGATAGATGCATTTGCAATACCTTTGCCATTCTCTTGGCTTGTATAGACATAAACATTTTCTAATCATGGTTTAAAACTGAAATGGGTCTATATGAAGCTGGATCTGATGGGTCTTTACCCATCTTTTACCCTGTTTGGGTAATACAGTCACCACAGCTTTTTTTTCAAGGTACTAGTGCTTCCCCTCCTTTTAAAGTACTATTAAACAACACCTTCCAAAAGTTTATCACTTTTTTCTCTTCTATCTTTCAAACTTCCACAGGTATACCATTTATCCAAAGAGACATCCTTGTAGGCTGATTTACAATAGTACATCTGACAATTTAGATTGATATTATAGGCAAACACATATTTTTGTTTTGGTGATTTATATATCAACACATATTGGTCTTTAATGTAAACTTGGTTGGGAGTTTACAAATATCTCTATACATGTTTGTTTTAACTGCATATTGAAGATTTGGCAAGGTTTGGCAACTAAACACATGGAGGTGGACATATCCTTATTTATATATATGTCCTAAAAGGTTTTTTATACATATGTTGAAGGATTGTTTGTTAACACATGATTAGATTTATATCAACACATACGATATGGTTATGGGAATGTTATATGCTCATCTTTAGGTGTTAACAATGGCTACTGATTTCTAGAGACTAGGGGGATTGAATCTTTGGTGCGATGAGAGTAAAGTTTTACTCTGGAGGCTGGCAAATATACAACAAGCTAGTGGGACTTGTCCATTTGTGGAGCTATTATCCTATGGGAGAAGTTTCCATTTGACCTGGTACATTTGAATAGTTTGGAATACCAACAGGTCTCAGGTGGCCTATATGCTACGATTTGAGCAATTAATGCATATGATTGTAGTGTATTCTCGTATTTCAAATATAAAATATTGATTGTGTGAATATCACGTGTGTGTGGAATATTTTGAGAATTGTGAAGCTTATGGCCATGGATCTGAATACTATTTTACAAGGCCTATGTGCCGATAAGAATGATATACAAGTTTTTGGTTTGGCAACACCAAGTCATGGGGTTGAGAGCAAGGAAAATATGAATCCAACTGACGGCTGCAATCTATCATTTAACAAGCTGGTAAAAATATGAGAAAACTACTTAAAATTGTATGGCATCTCAGACTATTCAAAGCATATCAAAATAAAAACATCACCCCCTAGGGGGTTGTGGCTGAAAATACAACCATTAGTGGGTAAAATGGATGAAACACTACTGAAGGAATGGGGTTTAGCACAACAAAATGCCTCCATGACATTTGTTAATATCCTATCCTCATACTATGAGCGAATGATTGATGAGAATATTGGGGAGGTCAAAGCAGTATGTGAGGAACTTAAGGTTTATGAAGGACAGCCCCACTATGTCACATGTTTGAACAAGCTTACAAAGGATCTATTGATATTTGAGAAACAAATTAAGGATAAAAAGATACGGAAATTTAATAGAGATATGGAGGATTACCAGAGGGGGAAACCATTTGAGTATCAAAGAAATGTCAAATTTTCAGATCCTGACAGAACAGTTGCAGTACCTAAGAGGAGAAGACCCAGCTCCATCCTTAAAAAGACAGGTACTAGTTACAGCAGCACATCACGGGAGGAGTCATCAGCCACGGACACAGAGGTTCCCAACACACAGGAATCTCCCATCCCTAAAATACAAAGTGGCTCTGACCACCTTTTAGACGTGGTAGGCATAGGGGTGGGAGAAAACACAGGAATAAACAGGGAGGAAAGTCTATTACAAACATTGATAACACAGTAGAGCAACATTATAATATTCACAACATTTCTACTGTTGAACTAACGGATGGGCAAAACAATTGCTAAATAAAGGACTTAACTATGTTCCTGGTTTCTTTACTGATGAAGATGATACGGCAAATGATGTTTTAGCTTTTTGCTGAAGACTTAACCTTAGATTGTTTTTTGGTGCTAGGGAATCTTCTCAAAGATCTACTGATTTTAGATTTTTGAAGTTTGAATTTACACCCCCGATGAACAAACATGTATCCATTTTTCAGCAAGCAGTGCTCAAAGATTTACATTTTAAACTGTGTCAGTCTAGAATGCTTGTTCATAACCTGACGGTTTGTAAACAACAGGCCTTGATGGAATTAAAAAATAACACAGATAGAGTTATTCTGCCAGTGGATAAGGATGGGGCAGTGGTTATCATGAATTCAGATTATTATCTGGCTGAGGGAAATAGACAATTGTCTAACCCTCAGCATTATATGCATATGCCTACTGACCCCACCATGAGCTTTAAGAAGGATATTGACTTGTTCCTCAAACAGGCGGTTGAAGAGGGAATAATTAAGGATTTGGTTATGCAACACCTGATGGTGGGGGACCCCAAAAAGCAGTATCTATATTTATTACCTAAGATACATAAAAGTCTGGATAAACCTCCAGGCAGGCCTATTGTTTCAGGTATAGTATCTTTAACAGAACCATTGTTTGCTTTCTTGACGCAATATTTGAAACCACTGTTGAAATTAATAAGGGCTAGGATACAGACACTACACAATTCTTAAAAATGATATCTGATACACAATTGGAACCTACTTGGCTACTTTGTACACTGGATGTAAAGGCTCTATACACCAATATACCCCATTGGGCAGGCCTACAGATGCGTGAATATTGGTTAGAGAGGGCTGACATTTATCCGGCGGGTTTTAACACACTATTGGTTTGCATGGCCGAACATGTCTTATCCAAACATTTTTTCTATTTTCAAGGGGAGTGCTACTGGCAGACACAAGGTACAATGATGGGTGCGTCATTTGCATCCATATATGCTGACATTTTTTATGGGTGATTTGGAGGAACATTTGATATATAATGACACCAACAACATTTATTTGAATGAGATAGATATTTGGAGGAGATTCTTAGATGATTGTTGGGTGGTGTGGCGAGTGGACAGGCATTATTTGTTGGAGTTTGTACAGTATTTAAATGATAACAAGTGGGGGATAGAATTCACATTGAATTGTGAAATTCAACAAATTAATTTTTTAGATGTTACGATCATAAGGAATCCTGATAATACTTTAAGAACTCAGGTTTTTAGAAAATACCCCCAGTATATCAACTTACTGTTTGCCTCTAGTCTGCACCCATACCATATCATCAAAAATATACCTAAATCTCAATTTCTACGCATTCAAAGACTATGTTCAACGCAGGAAGATTTTGTCTCATTTCAGCAAGACCTGACTCATAGGTTTCAGGTCAGGAGTTACAAACAACAGGATGTTATGTCTGCCAGTGATTGGGCTTCCAAACAAGAAAGATCACAGTTGTTGGAGTATAAAAATAAAACATATAAGGATGATTTAGATGCTATCAGGTTTGTGATGACTTATGGGCATAACATCAATTTGGTTAGGGACGTGGTGGCCAAAAATTGGAGCATATTATTGGCCAATGAGGAATTGTATCAGGTCCTTAACTCAAAGTGCCAATTCTCTTTTCAGAGGTTTCAGAGGGGCAAGACTCTGGGATCATATTTTTCATATTTCAACCATGATAGAACCAGGAGTCCCTCTGGTTATCAACTGACGATTACTGGGGACAAATTGTTGGGTTCATTTCCATGCGGCCACTGTACTTTTTGTAAGTTCATGTACAAGTCCAAACAATTTTCTAGTAAAAACACCGGCCAAGTCTATGATATAAGATTTTTTGCTAATTGTGGAACTGACTGGGTTATATATTTGGCCACTTGCACCTGTTCAGCATTTTATATAGGTCAAACATCCTGTCCCTTACGTATTCGTATGTCTTAACATTTCAGCGATATATGGAACAAGTCATTAACCAATGCCCTATACAGACATTGTACTTCCCATAATTCTGCCAAATTTTATTTTATGATTATTGATAAAATCCAGGAGGAATAGAAGTAACAAACCTGGCTGGCATTCTATTTTAAATAGAAAAGAGAAGAGGTAGATAATCAAGTTAGGGGGTCTTTTTTTCTCCTGGTCTTAATGATCAATTATAATTTAGTGATATAAGTTTTTGTCCCTAAAGGATATGATGTAACAGGGAGATGGATTTATTTAATTAATCATTTTGAATAAATGCTTATGGTGTCTGCTTACATGTCTTTTATCATTGAAGAAGTCAGGAATGCCAAAACCGGTATGATAATGGTGGAGCCACTTTAATTCAAGTTAATAAACTATATGTGTGCTTATTACACTTTGGTGCTGGCTGCTTTTTTTTTTGAACTGCAGGATCAGTTTTTTGGCCATTTGCATCTGCTGTACTTGTGAGCATTTTTGGTATCATCCCTGTAGACTGACCATACATTACCTTTTTTACCTCTTCTTGGACTATCTTAATTATTAGTTGCAGAGTCTCATCTTCCTCTAAATTTGGCATAAAGTCTTCCAAAAATATTTAAGTTGTGTTTTTCTTGTTCTCCACATTCCTCTGCTTTATACAAATTTTCATAAAATTTCCAAAATATCTCCACTACTACTACTTCTAAAGGATCTTTGGTTATTTTTCTTGTTATAGGCTCCTTAAGTTCAGCAACAGACCTTTCTGCTCTATGTTTTCTAAGTCATTGTGCTAGAAGATTTTATGGTCTGGAATTGTTATAAAAATAGTTGCTTAATAGCAATATTTCTAAACTTGTGCATATTATTCAAATACTCAGTCATTTTACCTTTAGAACTCTGCAGTTGCTCCTCTTCTGTGAAATTATTTTGCAATACTTTAAACTTTTTCAGTCATTCTAAATAGTTCCTATAGCTTCTTAGCAATATATCTTTCTCTTTTATTTCTATCCTATTTTTAAACTCTATTTTCATTTTATCCAACTCAATAGTTATCCCTTGGAATGAAATTTCTCTCTTCCCTAATAACTCTCAACTAATGTCCACTACTCTTCTCTTCTCTTTCCTTAAATTCCGATCTTTTAACAGGTTAGTAGGAAAATGCCACTGTCTCATTTTTATTTCATTACACTATATTGTTGTCTTAGTTTTTATAGGTGAATAATCTGAAATAGTTATTTAATATGTGGTGAAAATTTCAGTTAATTAGACTGTTCTACTGAAATCACATCTTCTACACCAGACATTTTCATAAATTTCTTCAGAAATCTGCCCTCTTTGTTATATTTTTCCTTGTGGGTCCCCTTGATATTTTCTCACTGTTACGAATAATGTTCCAGTTTCCACCAATAAATAATATTCCTGCTAAAAGCTGATTATTTTGCCCTAAATGTTCTTAAATTCAATATAATTCTCATCCCTTACTAAAAAACACTTACTACCACAAACATATAATTATTGTCTTTTTTCTCTTCTATCTCTTTTGTAGCCCCCTTTGCAATTATTTTTATTACTTCCCTTTTTCATTGTCCCTGATATTCTGCTGAATGTCTATCATGGAATCCCTTCTTTGTCAAATCCACATGCTCAGTTCTATCCAAATGTGTCTCCTGCAACATTGCTATTTCCACCCTACATTTCTTAAAATAATTCAGTACTATTTCCTTTTTGTAAATACCTGTAAGGCCATTCAAATTCTAAAATA
Organism: Protopterus annectens; assembly: GCF_019279795.1. NCBI lineage: Eukaryota > Metazoa > Chordata > Ceratodontiformes > Protopteridae > Protopterus > Protopterus annectens. The sequence continues at coordinate 820,733,336 of NC_056734.1, read as the reverse complement.
ATATTGGACAAAGTAGCCATTATGATAGAAAGCTGGTGTTTCCCTTATTATACATGTCAATTCTTTTAAGTGTGCATTTCCAGCTTTTATCTTAAATCCATACACTGCTTGGTAGATTGATCTTTTATACAATTCTTTCTTCTCATCTACAGTTGAACCTATTTCAAAGTGTTCAAGACTTTTTGCTCTAATGAAATCCCTCAAAATAAATAAATAAATAAAGACATTTTCACAAGCCGCCATTCCCTATTAACTTAAAATAAATACATGCAAAAATGTACATTTTAAACAAATGAAGTTTAACCCTGCAATTGCCCCCAAAGTGACAGCTGTACCCATAGGCATTACCTAATCTAAAATTAAGGTTACCCATGCTAAAGAACATGATACAGCCTGTGCCCCCTTACACTTATTGAAGTCTGCGCCTTTTGTTTAATATTCCCCACCCAGATGTGAAAAACAGCTTGAATGCTTTTAGATAACATTAACTTTTAGCCACGTGAAAAAAGTACACTGTCTATCTTTAAATAAAACTGAATAGTACACTGCTGTGTTAAATGCACTAAAGTATTAAGGCTACTGAGGAGGCTACTATTTCTGATTCACTTCACTCACTTCAGATTTTATTTTCCACTGAACTGCTTGCTACTGCATCTTTAAATCTTACAATTCTTTCAGCAAAGACTGCTTATCTTTCTCAGATAAAAACAGAAGCAGCAAAACAAACTAAATAAATAAAAATGCTGGCAGGCAGAGTTTCACAGGCACAAATCACTCAGGTGATGATAAACCAAAGGTGTATTTAATGATTAAAAATCCACAAGAAAAACAAATAAAATGTGAGCGCTTTTGTTAAACAAGTATTAATTTCATCAGACACCATTAATATGTAAGACAGCCATTTATATACATATAAAAAACATTCTAATGGTCTATACCATTCACTGTAAATTTGCTGCCTGATTTCACCTTGTGGCACCAGTTACAAGACTCACATTTGTACATCCCTACATATCCTGTTCTAGTGTAGTTAGAACCTTTCCTAAGAAGGTCTTTTAAGTTTGAGCCCCTTCTGTATGTAACTATAGGTCTTTCTCCTATTTGTGCCCTGATGTACAAGTCATCCATTAAAATGTCCCAGTTCTTATAAAAAATGGACATCAAGTGGTATGAGTCAGAGTTGAATGTAAGCACCATAGATCTACGAAAATAACTTTTTACCAACTCAGGTCTCCCTTTTCAACTTCAGAGGGGCTGTTGTCTAGTGTGTTTTCCCCAACTATGGGCTTAAAATGCCCTACTCTTGTTTTACCTATCACTTCCTGCATAAGCTCATTGAACAAGTCTGCTGGGTACTCCCTCCTCAAGAACATAGTTTTTAAGTTGTTGCATTCAGTGAGAAAATCTTCTTCTCTGGAGATCATACGGGCTGCTCGAACGAATTGCCCTTTAACTACCGACCTCTTTTGATGCTTGGGGAGGGAGCTAGTGTAATGCAGGAAAGAGTTTGAGTAGGTCTTTTTCTTGTGGATCCTAGTAGCATACTTTTCATTATGTGTCTTTGCATAAGTGAACATCAAGGTAATTCATATAATCCAGGTTAATCACCCAAGTGAACTGCAGGAATGTAGTGGTGGTGTTAAGGTATCTCAAAACCTCTTCCAAAACAACCAGTGATCCATTCCATATCAAGCTGATATCATCTTGGTATCTATAATACAGTTTGACCTTAGAATAGTACTGAGACTGAAATACATAATTTCTTTCCCAATATGCCATTACCATATTCGCGAATGCCCCACCACAAGCTGAACCCATTGCCACTCCTATGGTCTGCAAAAAGTACCTGCCATTAAAGGAGAAATAGTTGTTTCTTAAAACAATTTCTAATAATTCCAAAATTAGATTAATTTTCTCCTGGTTAACTTTGTATAACAACAGTAGGTCACCCACCCACTCGAGACCAATTTCTTGTGGGATGACCGTGTACAGGTCTTTTATATCTATAGTGAACACGATGTCACTTACGTCATACTTGGTTTTGTTCACTTGTTCTAAAAAAGCCCAGGAGTCTTTACAAATTTGGCTTTCATTACGCAACATTTTCTTCAGCTCATGGTCTAAAAATTGAGCGCAAGCAGTGGTAATGGAGTGTCTTCCATCCACTAAGGGCCTCATAGGTGGATCTGATAGGTTCTTGTGTATCTTGGGAATACCAAAGAACACTGGTATCCATGGGGTAATGATGTTATGATAGTTATGTAAGGAAAGGTTGATTCTTCTTTCTAGAAATATGTCAGTGAGTTGACTGTAGATTTTCCTATATGCTGCATTTAATTCATTAAGAGACACTTCTGTGTAATTTCCTGTGTCTAACATAGCCAACATTTTGTCACTGTATGTGGAAGAGTCCATGATTACAACCCCGCCCCCTTTGTCAGGTTTCATAACCCTGATGTCATGTTCTTGCAGTTCCAATAAACAATCATGTTCACTTTGGTTCATGTTGTGAAGTGCTTGAGCTGGCCTGTATTTGTTCTTATTTAAATTAAACAGATCTAGTTCACAATCTTTTTCATACATTGCTAGTTTTGGGTGCAAAGGGAGGTTGTAGGTAGAACTTATCTTAAAAATGCTGCCTTCACTGACATTAGTTTGGGATCTAGTACCATGTAGTAAGGTCAAATTCAACTTTCTTAAAATTTCAGATCTAACATAGTTAGACCTATAGTTACATACAGAAGGGGCTCAAACTTAAAATACCTTCTTAGGAAAGGTTCTAACTACACTAGAACAGGACATGTAGGGATGTACAAATGTGAGTCTTGTAACTGGTGCCACAAGGTGAAATCAGGCAGCAAATTTACAGTGAATGGTATAGACCACTATGTAAAAGGTAAATATAACTGTCAGTCCAAGGCAGTGGTCTACATGGCTACATGTGACCAATGCCTAGCATTTTATGTAGGCAAAACAGAAAGGAAATTTAACGCCAGAATTTATGAACACAACTATGCCATAAGAAAGAATAATATTAATAATGCTTTAGCGAGGCATATTCAGGACAACACTGGCCACAATTTCACATTTAAGGCAATAGACCATGTAGACATCAGTGACAAAAAGCCTTGGGGACTTCAGTTAGAGTTAAAGGAGTTAAGGTGGCAAATCTTACTACAGGTAGATAGATGGCCAGGGATAAATGACAGGACATCCCTCTCTCCTGTATTGAAATTAAAAGCCCTAGAAAGGAACAAATTATCTCAAAACATTTGTTAAGCACAAGCACTTTTGTATGTATTTGGCTTTGGTAAACATTTGAGTATTATGTGAATATTTAACATGAGTTTTTAAAAATGATTTTGGTTTTAGTTTTATCCTATTTAGAATCATTCATGACACAAGTATGAGACTAATAATTTATCTTTTAATTACATGTTTTAGTTGTATTTAAGATGCAACCGTTTCAACTGTAACACAGTCATCAAGGGGTTAATTAATGTTCTGTCTCAGTGTTGCTTAGCTAGCTGCCTCTCTTTGCTTACCCAATCAGAGTGTTTTTTATATGTATATAAATGGCTGTCTTACATTTTAATGGTGCTTGATGAAGTTAACACTTGTTTAACGAAAGCGCTCACATTTTATTTGTTTTTCTTGTGGATTTTTAATCATTAAATACACCTTTGGTTTATCATGACCTGAGTGATTTGTGCCTGTGAAACTCTGCCTGCCAGCATTTTTATTTATTTAGTATCTTTCCCAGATACTTGAAGCTGTTAACTTGTTCCACTATTTTCCCCTTCTATCTCAATTCTCAGCTTCTTCTGAACTCTATCATTTACTGACATTACAACTGTCTTTTCTATGCTCAGTTTCATCCTATTTGCCTTCAGTTTTGCATTTCATTCCCATATTCTTTGCTGAAGTTTTTGTTCATGGTCTGCCTGTAATGCCACATCATCTACATACAGCAACTTTTTTGATTTGTCCACCGACTTGTTTGTTTGCTAATGTAGTTCATCACGAAAGTACGAACAGCAGTGGTCTCACCTTGGTGCACACCAACTCCTAATGGGAACCTCTCTATGAGACTGAGCATTGTTTGTACTTGAGTCATTGGGTCCTTGTACATATCTGGCACTAATTCTACCAATGTTTCTGGGACTTCAAACCACCTGAAGAGTGCTCAAATCTGCTTTCTTGGAACCTTGTCATCTGCTTTCTCAAGACTAGGAATGTCCAGTTGGACTCTTTTCTCATTTAGCTTCTTCTCAGCTATCTGTCTCACCACAAACATTGGGTCAATTGTGCTGCATCGTGATCGGAATCTGAACTGTTCATCTCCCATCTTACGTTCTACTGCTCTGTGTATCCATTTATCAATCACCCTTTCTAGAACTTTCATGCAATGTGACAGTAGTTTAATGCCTCTGTACTGCTCACAGTTGTGGCTGTCCCCTTTTTTGTACATTGGCATGAGTATGCTTATTCTCCAGTCATCTGGGATATGCCTTTCTCTCCACACTGCTATGAGTACCATCAAGACCCACGTCTCCCCCATCTCACCCAACATCTTTATCATATTTGCTGTGACCTCATCTGAGCCTGCTGCTTTCCCTGGCTTCATTTTCTTAGTTCTGCTTTTACTTCTTCTATGGTACACTCCTCTTCTCTCATTGTGGCTGTGTCTGGTGCAGTACAGCTACTGTGAGGTTTTCTTCATTCAGAAACTGCTGGAAGTACTCCTTCCATCTCCCTTGGATGTCCTGTGGACTGGTTAGCAGGTTGTTGCTGGCATCCCTTATGAAGGGTGTCTGACTATTTTCTTTATCTTTCTTTCTTTGCCTTGTAGCCTGATATACTTTCTTTGTGCTACTGATGTAGTGTTCTTTGCTATTACAGCTGCTTTCTTTGCTTCTTTGTTAGCCAGCCAGTATTCCTTCCTAGTTTGGTCTGTCTTTTCTATATTCCATGTTTTCCTGTATACCTTCTTTCTTTTGATGTCTTCCTGGAGTTTTGAATTCACCACCAGCTTTCCTTGTGTATGTTATTTCCATACCTGGCCTGGCCACATATCTGTTCTGTAGTCCTTACACATGATGTTTTGAAGTGCTAGCATTTTTCCTCCCCTCCACCTATTTCCTCTTCTTCTTCAGGTGGTAGAGCCTTGAGTAATTCCTTGAACTGTTGTACTTTCTCTCCAGTCAGCTTCCAGGTCTAGAGCCTTCACTGACCACTGCTTGCAACTGATTGTGGCAACCAGTGGTTTATGTTGTGGGCAAACTGTTTCACTGGGGATGACTTTGCGATAACTGATTCTTCCCCAGTGCTCTTTCCTTACTAGAAGGAAATCTACCTGGGTGGCATGTTGGCCATTCTTGTATGTGATCTTGTGACTGTCCCTCTTTCTGAAACATGTGTTGGCTTTAATTATGCCATTTGTCAGACAGAAGTCTAGAATGGCTTCTCCTTTTTTATTCCTGTTACCCCTGCCAATGTGCACCCAGGCAGTCCTCATATACTATTCTGTCTGTTCTGATATGTGCATTAAAGTCACTCATTATCAACACCAATTCATGTTGTCCTGCCTTATCTAGTAGGTACTGCAACTGCCATCTGAATACACTCTTTTCTTGACTATCACAATCCTGCTGTGGGGCATAGGTTGAAATTAAGAATACTGTCCTATCATTAAGCTGGAGTCTGATTGCCATGAGTCTGTCACTAATTCTGATGAAATCCCTCACTGTCTTTTGAAGCCTCTCCCTCACCCCACATAACTTCTAGCATATCCTCTTCCTGAGTAGTAGACTCTAGATCCCAAGCCAAGTGGCTTTGCTGCACTGCTCTTCCATTTTGCCTCTTGTATGCATAGGATGCCTGGCCTCTTCCTTACCATCATGTCATCCACTTCCAAGCTGTATCCTGTCAGTGTAGCAATTCTTAGTTCACGTTTGGCAAGCTGATTCGTTTTACATCCAGATTTTGCTCAACATGACTATCCCAGGTAGCCAAGCTTATTGTCCCAGAGCTGCTGGGTTTTATGGCTGGCACACACTGGCCAATAGGGGCACATACAACCCTCCCACTGTTAGCACGCATCCATAGCCTAGGTCAGATTAAGTCAGGTCCTCAACCCACTTATCACTGTCAAATATCCATGCCCATTTGGTGACATTAGTCAACATGACTGAGGCACCCAGAGATGTTTAATATTATCACAATGTGGAATTACAGCTCAGCACTGACTACTTATGTCCCTCATGGACAGAGATAGTCAGTGCTGAGCCTAGACTCGCTCTGCTAATAATGCTCATCTAACCAAGATCATTTAGGGTAACTTGGGTATAACATGGCTAAGATTGTAAGGGTAACTCGAGTATAACATGGTTAGGCTTGTAAGGGCTTTTGGGGCTGTTAGCTTACTAACCTCCTATGAACCTATGATAAATAAAGTTTCTACTGTCACAGTGCTGTTTGTAAATCTTTTCTAGCTAGTTTCACCGTGTGTAAGGTATTAACTGGAAATTTTCTCCATTTGTTAAACATCTGTTTGTTTGTTCTGATTTCTCGCCAAGGAGTGTATCATAAAACTGACTTAGTTTCCTCCCCTCCCTCCCTATTAGTATCTTGTTCTTATACTTGGTGGCTTTGCAGTTGCCCACCCCTACTGTACATTTGATCTGGGACACTCCTCCCAGTCTAGTGTCATTAGCTCATTCTACCTAATACAGAGAGGACATTTGAGAAGGCCAACCCACTTAGTTTCTTAACCTTGAATTATCTCTGTTCCTCCTTTCTCCCTTTCCACTTTACTAAAAAAAAAAAAAAAAAAAAAATCTACCATTGCTAGAATCTCCTTGTGTTCTGACTGAGTGTGCTTCTCAAACAATCTGGAAATATAGAGCTGATAAATATATTTGTTGGCACTTTTTAACTGTTCAGAGTTGAATAAAACAATAATTGAATCAGTTCAGAATACCGTTTGAATAAATTGCATTTATTTAAACTGTATTTGCTTTAATATTGCTACAACCCAAGTGTTCTAGCTTGCATTGCATTTGAATTGTTTTTAGTACTGGTTTAGTGGTTTAGCAGCTTTTCTGTTAAAAAAAAGGTTCTAACCTTGTTTCCTGCCTTTCCTGTAACTAGTCTAGTCCAGATACAGATTTGCTGTATCCAGGACTGTTTGTAAGCTTCGGCAATGCCAAAAGTCTGCTCTTCAATTTTTCCGTTAGATCTGCTAGTTCTCTCCTCTCCTGCTCTTTTACTAGCTTATTAGTCTGTGAGTGCAGATTTATTTTCATCATAATTAAAACAAAAACCTTCCATGAATATTGAGAGAGAGAGAGAGAGAGAGAGAGAGAGAGAGACTTCTAAATCTACAAGCTAAGGTAATTTTATCTGGACTAATCCTGTGTACTCTGCATCCTTTCTAACTATGAGGCCTTCCCTAGGAGGTCCATGAAATGCTATATTTCATAATAGCAGTCTCTATTTAAACCCCTGCAGAAGCTCTGTTTTTACACTTAGTAATCTTTTTATTACATCTATTTGTTAACTAGGTAAGCCCACTGGAGATGACATTTCTCATAAGCATGACAAATACCAAACAGTTTAACTATCACAGATGATGTTGTTAGCCCGGGAGCACTGTTTTGTTATGTAACTTGCTCAGTCACACAGTAGGTAAATGAAGGTAGATGGAATCAGTTCTGGTACACCTGACTTCGTGGAAGCAATTCTTCAACAACTTAGAGCATTAATTTTGTGCTCTTTCAGGAGATATTTATTTTACTATGTGGCATGAAACTATAAAAATACACATATATTGTTTTAATGATCAGCAGTTAACCCTCTAAGTATAGTAATGAAATAACACAAAGTATCACACATATGATGGTGGGGGAAGGATACAGTAACAGCCGTGAGTAATATGAAATAACCAAACATGGTGGTATGGGGAGGAGATGCAGAAGCATCCATTAAATACATAATATGTAACAATATACGTACCACACATGGTGCTGGATGGAAGGGTGCCATACAGCCATGAGTAATGAAACAACTAAACATAGTGGTATAAGGGAGTAGCATCCATCACATGATATGTAACAATATACTGTACATACCACACATGGTGCTAGATAGCAGGGTGAAGTAACAGCCATGGGTAATACGTAACAAATTAAGCACCTTACATGGTGTGCGTGGGGAATGCAGTGACAGCCAGAGCAGAGAATAATTAACAAGTACTGTTTGCCATGCTGTGGGGAAGACGATGTAGTAATAATTATGTAACAATGTAAATGTCACATATGGTGCTATGTGGAAGTGTACAGTAACAGCCATAGCTAAAGTGCAACATGGAAAATGTCACACAAGGTGATGTTGGCAAGGATGCATTAACAGCTATGACTAAGATTTAACAGTGAAAGAACCATGCATTGTGCTGTAGGGTGGGCTGCAATAGTAGAGACAGCAAATACGTAAGTTCCAAATGTTTAAGCACTGTTACAGCAGCAGCTATGGCTGTTATGGAGCAATGTAACCATCACACAAGAAAATGTACAGCTTTCTTAAATAAGTGTAACTAGGTAACACTATAGAGGCAGAGCTTCATCTTAGGTGGAAATTTTCCTTTAAGGTTGGCTAAGATCTTCATAAACTTGTCACAGTATACTCAAATGATCTCTCACATGTATTGTAACATGAGCTGGGCCATAGCAGGCCTACTAGGTGAAGGCATTCAGTGGAGAGATGCTGAGTGATAGAAAGGCATATGCTGGGTAGTGAAAAGAATGCTATACTAGAAGGAAAACCCTGAAAATCATAACAATAATATATCCAAAACCAAGTAGTGGATATTGCACCAAATCCAAACAATAAAAAATCCAAAGGTGCAAAATGAGATAACCAGGATCAGTTTACCATCCACAATCGACTTTATTAAAAAAATGTACATGCACGCAAAAGCGATAAAAACATTAACGCCTTACAAATTAAACACAGCGCTTTCATCTTATTATGTAGACTTCCTCAGATAAAACACAGTGTTGGAAAGGACCTGTATTTAAACTTAATCAATTAACTAATTAACCAATGAATGAACTGATTAATTTGAATGTTTTAAAGATACACAAACATATATATTATCAGAAAGGGAAACATTACCTTTAAAATATGTATCCAGTTTCACTTTACTTTAAAAGTATAGGAAATAAAGTGCCTTATAATAAATAAAGATCATGAAATGCATAAAAATAAATAGCATAGTATATAAATATGATAAAAATCATTTTGTTAAAAGCAAATAAAATGGGAGAATGTTTTTTTAAAAAAAGCTCTTCCCTTAGGCCAAAATATTTAGCCTTTTCTTCCTCAGTGCTAAATATTAAATCTGATTTAATTTGCTGATCTATTTGATCAATTTCTTTTTGTAATAATTCCTGACATCTTACATTTTCTCTAATCATTAATCGCAACATGTCTAAACCACACTTGTTAAATATTTCGACAAGCTCTTTGTAAAAGTCAGAATCATACTGTACATTGTTGGGAAATTTGTACACCAGAAGTCCCTTGGGCACAATTTCCCTTAGAATACATTCATTCAAATATTCATTTTCTATTGTGTATGTTCTGTATTTGTACATCATTTTGTACAAATCATCCAGTTTAGAACAATAGGAAACATAAGTCGCATATTGTTGGTCAAGGTTCGTTTTAGTTTTAAATGAATATTTAACTTGTAGCCAGTCCTTAATTTCTTTAACATTATGAGCGTGTACAGTACCTGTGGGATTGGCTTCAGCGTTCGTTTTCTTCTGTCCCCTTCCAGCATATCCATTTCCATTAAATTTAGTTCCATTACCATCTTTCTGAAGGATTTTTGGCATGTTAGCCGGATCAAAGGTAGGACTATGGAACTCATCGAGTTCGCCGACGCCTTCAGGAACGCCTATAAGCTCCCTCGCTTGTTCGTCCTGCCTTGTAGAACCACCATTTCCTGCTCAATGATGCTGAGCCTTGTTCCCATAACTCTTCACTAACGATTGGCTAAGGGGAGTCAACAGGTCAATCAATTCAGTTAGTTGTCCAATGAGTTTGCGAGTTTGACCTGTTTCCTCCGCCCCCCTTACTTCCGATGGCGAAAACAAATCCATCTCCCTTCCACAAAAAGTCACAACAACCAAAACCAAGTAGTGGATATTGCACCAAATCCAAACAATAAAAAATCCAAAGGTGCAAAATGAGAGAACCAGGATCAGTTTACCATCCACAATCGACTTTATTAAAAAAATGTACACGCACGCAAAAGCGATAAAAACATTAACGCCTTACAAATTAAACACAGCGTTTTCGTCTTATTACGTAGACTTCCTCAGATAAAACACAGTGTCGGAAAGGACCTGTATTTAAACTTAATCAATTAATTAATTAACCAATGAATGAACTGATTAATTTGAATGTTTTAAAGATACACAAACATATATATTATCAGAAAGGGAAACATTACCTTTAAAATATGTATCCAGTTTCACTTTACTTTAAAAATATAGGAAATAAAGTGCCTTATAATAAATAAAGATCATGAAATGCATAAAAATAAATAGCATAGTATATAAATATGATAAAAATCCTTTTGTTAAAAGCAAATAAAATGGGAGAATGTTTTTTTAAAAAAAGCTTCAATTTAAATAAAGTGCTTTGTGCATGAACCATCTTCTGTAACAACATATATAATACAATACAATGTAATGCCATCTATATAACATAACATAACAATAACAATAATATATACATTTAATTACAATTAGCTGTTTCTTTGTAACAAACCTCCCACTTTGTAATAATTGCATCTGGTAACCTTTATGTATAACAAAGCATAGCTGTACCTTTGTTTTAAACTCCAGTTTCTTTTCAATGTTGATTAGGTACTCCGTGCGACTCATATTTTTCACCTTTTCATTGCAGGTTCGAACAATCTAAAAGAAGATTGCATTTTATACATTTATTTTACTCTGCCTATAGTTACATTTCTCTGAAGCTAATACATGCCAGTGAAGACAATAACGTCATATGAGCATTGCTTGACTCACTTGGTCTATTTCCTATCTACTGGAAAAGCCACAGATCCTATATAATCAATAATTTATGTCTTTTTTTTCTAGCCCCATAAGAATTGCCACTCATCTGTCCCATGCCTTCTTTAACATCATCAATGATTTACTCTATACTACCTCTTTAAAAGACTGCTTCAGTCATTCAGTGCTCTTTCTCTGAAATTATAATTGCTCCTTATTTTTTCACCTGAGCTATTCATATGGTCTTCCTGTATTAATACACACTTTTTGAAAATGGTACTCAGGTGAACTATATAGAATTCCTTGAGGTACTGAAGCATTTCTGGCATGCCCACTTCTGCCTTTCTTATTCAGTTCTATACATCAAGCTATTGTGATCTCTCCTTCATGTGACTTTTTGTGCAGCTGAGGCACTGCTGTTTTCCTCCGCTGAGCTGCCTCTAGTTTACATTTGTACATTATAAGACTTCCAAAACTGCAAATAGTAATCTAGCTGGAAATTCACAAAATAGTAAACAGAAGGCGATAATAAATAACATGCACCTGAGTAATCACCATATCAGCTGATCTTTGAGTAGGGTCCTCAACGGTGGCTGTATAACTGGAACTCCTTCCTGAGAACCCTTTTAGATCGAGTTCTTATTTTGTCTTATAGATCCAGTACCTGGAGGTGTGATTACCTTTTAGCAGAACACACTACAACATCCCTACACTAGATTAAGCGGACTCATTTTAGGGAAGTTTTGGAATCCTTGTAAGGTGATTTTAGTATGGAAAAATAATAACCTCTTTGGACTTAAAACTCTTATACCAATTCCCTTCTAAACTACTTCAAGCTCTAGAGCTGTATTGTAAAGTAATTTCAGCTCTCTATATAACCCTCTTTTAAAAGAAAAGATATTTGTCTGTAACTATGTAACAATGCAATGCAATGCATGTTTTATAAACCCACACACCTGTCTCCATGACTTTGCAGAAACTGCATACAAACACACACACACACACACACACACACACACACACGCACGCACGCACACACACACACACACACACACACACATATATATATATATATATATATATATATATATATATATATATATATGTGTGTATGTATTGGTCCCTATCAGTTGATCAAGTTTTCAGAAACTTGAATGTCATATGGTCGAGACCATACAACTGAATTTTTGAAAACTTGAAGCTTTTGAATGGAGATAGTACAGTGCGGATCAGGAAATTTACCGTTTTCCTCACTGTAGTGTGATCTCAGAGTTGGTATATATACTTTTCTGGGGGTGTGGGGAGTACAGCCCCCCCACATGGAGGATGCGGGGTAAAAAAGGTAGATTTTAGGGTATTTTTGTGGGGTTTTTTTGATGTTCAAGTTTTCTGAAACTCAATTATTTTGTCTGGACCATATGAATATATATATGGATTCACTTTACAAGCTCGAAATACTGAAATATCAAAATTCAGTATATCGAGCCCATAAAGTGGAATCCTGAAAAGAGCAAAACCTCAGAAGCGTGAAATTCAAAACCTCGCATACCGGAGGTTTTGAATTAGCGCTTCTGGTGTTTCGCTGTGGTTATGGATTCAGGTAAGTGTTGATGTGTTAAGGGTGTTGAGTAGGGGCTGTGGTGTGTGTTAGTGTGTTTGTGATTGTGATGTGTGTGTGTGCGAGGAGAATGTAGCTTGTGTAGTGGTGTTTTGTGTGTTTTTGCATGTAGTGCGACCACAGAGTTAGAATATTTAAGTAGGGGGGTGTGAGGGGAGGCGCAGACCCCCACATGGGGGGTGCAGTGGGGCTTGCCCCCCTGCTTTTATGTAGTACAAAGCGTGTGTGTGTGTGTGTGTGTGTGTGTGTGTGTGTGTGTGTGTGTGTGTGTGTGTGTGTGTGTGTGTGTAGGAAGGTGTGTGTTTGTGGACAGCAGAAGCGCTAATTCAAAATCTCTGGTATGCGAGATTTTGAATTTCACGCTTCTGAGTTTTCATTCTTGTTAGGTTTCGACTTTATAGCCTTGACATACTGAATTTCGATATTTCAGTATTTAAAGTTTCTAGAGTGAATCCATATATATATATATATATATATATATATATATATATATATATATATGTTGTTGTATCTTTCGGCTTTTCCCGGTTAGGGGTCGCCACAGCGGAACTCCGGTCCACTAATGTTTGGCAACAGATTTTTATGTACAGAGTTGCCAACCCTGACGTACAACCTTCAATGAAGGTACGCCCATTCATGCATGTCTCCACACAGAAGACGCTTTAGCTGAGAATCGAACAGGACAACATCTTACTGTGATGCGACAACGCTACCGCAGCACCACCACCGCAGTAATATATATATATATATATATATATATATATATATATATATATATATATATATATATACCTATCTCTGTTATTATATATAATTTTTTTATATTCACAATATTTGCGTAATTATACATATACTTTGTAGCTTGCAGTATACCTCTGTAATTGTCTTCTCTGAATGTTATTCTCTGCAGTGAAAGCCAATACCAGCTCTGTCTGACTAAGTTTGCAGATGACTGCAAGCTACGAGCAGTCATTGAATCCACACATGCCTTAACCATCCTGCAGAAGATTTGTCCCAAATAAACAACTGGTTCTAAAATCATGGCCTGAAAGTGAATTCCAAAAAATGCATTATGTTATCTTTAGGGACGTAATCTACCCCAGGGAACTATGACATTGACAACATCCCCCTAAGAGTTGAATGAGTTGTTTCGAGATTTGGGAAGTTATATGGACAGTGACTTAGCTTTCGACCAACATGTCTCCACTGTTATAGGAAATTCTTTCTATATTACACAACTTACAACAAAGAGATTGTGTCTAGATCTAGGGATGTCATTGTCTCCCTTTACTCAGCCCTCATTAGGCCATCAATAATGCCCCCTTTGGCAACTATCTGTCCAGACACATGCTACAACTGGAATGCCCACAGAGATCCCTTACTAAAACGATACAAGGCCAAAATATTTCCTGCATGGACTGACTCAAGGCCCTACCACTACACTCTGTATCCTACTGACTGCTAAGAGGTGACCTGTATCTTTCTTACAAGTCATCCTCTGAAGCAATACTGATGGATTTACTGCACATTGACAAATGGCATCAGAAATACTCAGTCTAGGGATCTAAACCTCTTCTGCAACATGAACAGAATAGTTTGGAGGGACAGGTGTATTTCTTAGCAAATATCACTATTCTGGAAGACTTCCCATCCATGTAAAACAAAGCTCATCCCTGTCCATATTCATGAGCAACTTGGATATATGGATGGAAAAAAGGCAATTTACCCTAGGAATGCTCCCTGTGCTACTAATGGACAGGGGCAGCTCCTAAATGCTTTATGGGTCCCTTCAAATTATTTATGGTATGATCACAGTTATTCTCATTAGGAGTAATATATAATTATCAACCATGGGATGGGTAAGAACCATCTAACACCAAATGGAATAGGTTAATTCCACCACCAAAAGGGAAATTGGTTAGGCTTAAAATGGCCTGCAAAGGCAGCTAGCCTAGTACTTACAGATGAACCTAGCCTAGTACTTACATATGAACCTATAAATGTTTATGCTTTCCCGGGCTGAATCTAAAACTGTTCATTTTGTGATCAGTGCTCTACCCTTGTTAACAAATTTAAACAAACAAACAAAAAAAATAAATAAATACAAAAATAAAAAATAGCATACTTTTAGTTGTTTGATGACTTTGTTATTATTCCTGCTTGGTGTTTAAAAGTTAAGGAGGAATCCAAGTGCAGTCCTCGGTGTCTGTAGCTTTCTACTTGAGAGATTCTGTTACATAAAGTATGTTGTTGTTACTTAGATTTTGGTTGGTTGCAAAGAGCTGTATTAGTAACATTTGGTGTTAATTTATAGGGAAATAGTTGAATTTCCTCTTTTTCATAGGATTCATTGAAATTTCAAAGCAGTTTAGTCTCATGACCATCAAAGCATTGCCAATACCTACTCTCAGGCTGGCCCTCCCTTTATCAATGCCAGTTAGTCCTAGGATACATTTGGGATATTCATCCAGTTATCCAGATTCTGGTTAAAGGTTGATAATATACTGTAGTACTTAACCTGTGGGGAGAGCTTATTCCAGACATGGAGGTAGGCACTGCCTAATGAATTTATTTCTCCATTGTATTTTGTTTATCTGCTGGTGAAGATTTAAGTCCTTGCTTGTAGGGTTTGCTAAGCTATTTAGACTTATAGGATCTCAAGGACGACAGGGTCTCTTTTGGCATGGTAGTGAAGGCCAAGGGCCGGATACAGCACTAGGCAACCTAGGCAGTTGTCTAAGTCCCGGTGCTATTTGAGAGGGTCGCAAAAGCATGAGCCACACTGCTTTGCTGACTGACAACTCGAATAGCATTGATGCAAGCTTTTTGAAAAAGCTGGGAAAATTGTGTATGTATCACTGGACTGCTATCAGCTCAGGGGGATTATATTGCCTGAATGCCAGGAGATTGCTTCTGATGCCTTAATTTCTAATGTCTGTCTCTAAAAATAGCAAACTCCATGGCAGGTAGGGAGAACTTTTTTTCCAGAAGTTTAGTGCTTATATAATAAGGAAACCCTGGAGTCCATACGACAGAATTTATGCCTTGAGTAGCTGAGCATCCAGAAAAAGAGTACCCATTAGGAGACGTCAGTCAGGGTACTAAGTTTGTGTTTATGAGTAATGGGTTACAGATACAGGAAAGAGACCCTTTTTGGACTGACTAATTCACTGTTAGGAGGAAGAGCTCAAGTGACTGTAATCGAATCAGCTGAGGAGACCTGATGGCAGGACTAGAAAGTAGGAACTGTAGGCTGTCTTTCAGGCTTTCAGGTCTTAGCAAGGCCATCCTCTTGTAGCCTGTCAGTCATTTTATTGTAACAGAGATGGAACCGGGAGAGGTGAACTTGTAGTTGGAGGTATTTTTCATGTGTGTATAGTGCTCATATAACATGGCTGAGATGTGGTTCCAAATCAAATATGTTTTTTGTTTTTTGGGGGGAATGGTTTGTTTGTTTGTGTCTTTCGGCTTTTCCCGTTTAGGGGTCGCCACAGCGGAACTCCGGTCCGCTAATGATCGGCAGTAGAGTTTTACGTGCTGGCTTGCCAGGCCTAACACACAACCTTCAATGAAGGAACGCCCATTCATGCATGTCACCACACAGAAGACGCTTTAACTGAGAACTGAACGGGCAACGTCTAACTGTGAGGCGACAACGCTACTGCAGCACCACTTGGGGGGAATGGTATGGTTTAAAATTAATATCCTGTCTGCTATATTGTGGTTTGACATTGATATGTTGATGCAACATTTTTCTGTTATAAGATTATATAAGGAGCATCATTTTATGAGCCATGTTCTTTGGGTACAGTTCTTGGTTTCCTTTTTTTGTTGACTGATGTGCTTTATTATATGCTTATGAATAACCTTGAAAGGCTGATGTCTGAGCTTAATGTTAATATTTCAACTATGAATACATTTTGTATTTAGCTTTTTTGCAGACATGGGTGTGAAATGCACTCTGCTGGTTACAGCAGCGCTTGTCTGGCATTTATTGCAGATGAGTAAGTTTATGAGCTCTTAATGAGCTACTTTGAATTTGATTTGTGTGCTTCACCAGACAATACTCCTGGACTGGCCCCAGTGGGCCCTCCCAGGCTGTTAGCAAATTGTTTTTTGAATAATCCCTGCACCCTTCACATAGCAGCTAAGTATTGCTAAATTGTATGTTTTCTGAATACAAATCACAGCATGTCTCGTAGTATAATGGCTTGTCAAATGCACTTTCAGTAAATGAGTTTCAAGGGAAGAGAAGTTTAATGGTGTTCAAGCTAAATCTGTTTTCATTGTGAGAGGTTGTTTTATTCAGCAAATGACTGAATACTTTTGCTGTAAAATTTGAAATAACAGTTTTCATTTAAATCCAGATATGTGATTATTGTAAAAGTGAAGAAAGAAAGAAGAAAAAAAGAAAAAAACAAACAACAGTATACACTTTGACAGGTCTGAACAGTGTTTTGTGAAGACACAGCCAAGTAATGGGGTATTGGTATGGATGGGGGGGGGGGGCTGGACCACTAATCTGCCTTAGTCCCCATTTGACCATGATCTGGTAATTGAAGAAGTCACAAACCACCTCCCTAAGAGTCTATAAGATGCTAAGTAAAGGGATAGAGCTTCTAACCTCTTTTGGTAGCTCAGGGACTTTAAGCCTGACATCATCTTAGTTAGGAACCTCTGGGGCTTTTCTGTTTGTTGGATATGTTGGGTGAGTTATATTCTGAAGGGGCATTATACTCTATAATGATTTAATTAGGGCTGAATTTAAGGGAACACTCACATATTTAAATCTGGATGATTTACCCCTGTCTACATGTTGATTGAAGGAGAGGGAATTATCAATACAGGTACCCAAGTCCCTAACTACATTTTTGTTTAGAGGAAGAGTATTGTCTATACTATACTTTGAGGGTAGGGGTTGTTTGTCAAATGAAATGATACTGCACTTTTCACCTTTAATTGGAGCCCATTTTCAGTACACTAGGTAGTAACTAAAATACGTTTTTTTCTGAATGATACACGTGCCAAAGGGGGTCTTAATAATAATACAAATTTTGTAGTAATCTGCATATATAGTTAAACAGGGGTCTTGTTTCTCAGTTTAGAAATAAATCACAATGTTAATGTCAAAAAAGGGGGTCCTAGTACAGAGACCTGGGACAGTCCACTGATTACCCTCACACTTGCCACACAAACTATGTGGATTTTGTCTTGTAGCCAGTTTGCGATCCATCTTACTACATAAGGAGCTGTATTAAAGCATTTAGTCTACTTACAATGCTACAGGAAATAAGATATCAAAAGCTTTGACTTGGTCAAGATAAAGATATGCTGTGTGAACAGTATGACCACTGTACAACTTGTGTGACTTTCCCAAAGAAGTAAGATTTAATAGATAAGATTTCTATTTGATGAAACCAAACTGTTGGGGGTCTAGCCTAATGAGAGTTTTGATACCATGGGTGATGAAATACATTCTGCGACACTCCATAGCCTTGCAGAGCTGGATCATAAGGCTGATGGGGTTATAATTACTGGGATCCATGGCAGAGCAACCCACTGCAATGTTTTATAATTTAGGAACAGATCCTGTGGCTAAGTTTAGATTAAACTTATTGAAAAGTGGTTCAGTAAAGACATGTCTGGCAGCATTTATTAAACATCCTGATATGTTACCCATTCCTGTGGAGGAAGAAATTTTGGTTTTTGATAGCATTTTCAGAACATGGTCTTTGCTGATAATGAGGAGTGGAGGATTTTGGGATATGTGTAGTTTTGATAGATATCTTGGGATGACGTTTGCAGTAAACTTGTTTGCTAGTGTACTAGTAATGTCTATTGGGGCAGAGTGGGTATTTCCATTTAGGATAGCATTGCTTGGTATTGTTCCTTAGTTTCCTATTGTGGCTAAAGAAAAGCTTTTTCCTATCCTTAGCCTCACAAGCTAGCCTAGGTTTATGGGTTGCATTAGTAGTAATAATAGTATATTGCA
The DNA here is from genome assembly GCF_019279795.1 of Protopterus annectens. NCBI lineage: Eukaryota > Metazoa > Chordata > Ceratodontiformes > Protopteridae > Protopterus > Protopterus annectens. The sequence continues at coordinate 820,714,639 of NC_056734.1, read as the reverse complement.
GTTCCTCTAATGCTTTTTGTAGTACATTTGTTTTAAGGAGTTTTGTATCTGCTGTATAATTTAAGTAATTGATGTTCTTGTTGTAAATTGTTTCTATGTTGGTAGACCAGCTCCCAGCTTAAAAAAAGACAGAAAATCCTGCCAAAGAGTGAATCTTGAACATTGCTCTTCTCCTTAAACTTCATTTTGCCCCTGCACTCTCTGATGTTGGGGATCAAGCCCACAACACCCCTCAAACTTATATATACAACTCTAAGATTGCCATACCTTGGAGAAAAGGAAATATTCCAGTTAATGTCCATTTTGGATTTGGTATATGTAAGTCTGTTCTTTTGTCCATTGTCTATATTTCTGTAAGCACAGTGGCAGGTGTGATGATGTGAGGTACTGACAGATATGCCAGGAGAAGTAGGGCAGTAGATGTGTAATATATCCCAGCATAGGCAGCTGGAAGTTTGTAAATAATTATATGCTATTTGTATATCAAACTGATTTGTACAGATGCTTGTGCTGAAAAATGTATTTGTAAAGTTGCTTGTGTTAAACAAATGTACAAAGAGTGGGTCCTGCTGAACAGAAAGAAAAATACACCTGTATGTCAGACTGTATGGTAACTCTAGAAATTAATATTGTAACAGAGAATACTGGAAGAGAAGAGGTCAATCTCAGTTCAGTAAACTTTGAAAAATAGTTTGAAATTAAATTACGTGGTAGGCCATAAAGAGTGTACCTTACAGTTCTGATTGTAAGCAGAGACAAAATGCCTGTGAAAACATGCACTAGGAATCCTTGTTGTATTGTCCTTAGTAAGAACTAATTGCTACACTGGAAGGGTGGAAGTACTCAAATAGTTTTATGGCTTCCTGAGGCTGCAACAGATCTTAGCAAAGTTCTAGGTGTATAAGGTAACACAACTGTGCTAAATTCTGGCAGTTTCTAGTAAAAGGGGGTAGTATGGGAACCAGAATTCAGATGACCAGATGTATGTGATATCATTCTGTAATCCATCAATGAAATGGTGTCAAAGATTTGGGATGCATGGCTAGGCTTAAAAAGGCCCTAGTGGTCATTAGCCTGGTAAACACCTATGCACCTATAATACTGAATGAGACAGAAGACACAGAGCAATCTATTTTTGAAATCTGACATAATAGGATCCCTCACCCACTTGAAATTGCCTTTAGTAACTGACCAGAGAATAGCAATTCTTTATATCAGTCAGGAAAATATAGTGAGATTAGTTAAGTACTGTTTTTCTGTATCTGTATGCATCTTTTCATCTGTGTTATTTTAATATTCCCTGTCATTGAAACTCTGGTGTTTATTGTAAATAGATATTCTGCATTATTTTCATGTTCAGTTATTATTTATTATTAAATATATTTAAACCTTTCATCGTGGCTGGTCCTTTAGAGAATATTTTAAACTTTGAGAATACTTATATCTATTTGATGACTTTGTGGTCACTCCTGAAAGCCTTACTGCATTGGTCAAACAGTATCATTTGTATTAATATTAATGTCACTCAGTATAATTGGGTACACTTGTAAGAGCCTTAGAGTAGCTGGCTATGGGGTATCTGGTGACAGTGTAACTACCTTATAGTCTGGGCAGAAGGGAACATACCTAGTAAATCTGTACCAGCCTTTCCCAGGTGTGTATGTGTGTGTGAAAAACAAATCTCAAAGAGTGTGTGTATCAGCTGCTTGGAGAAAGGACAAGAAGAACTGATTTCACAGACAGGGTGCTGAAGGAGTTGGCTTGGACACTTCACTGAGGACTCAATTCTACAGCTGTGCCAGTGTGCAGTCTTACTGGAGGCCTGGAGAGAGAGAGACAGACAGAGAGAGAGAGAGAGAGAGAGAGAGAGAGAGAGAGAGAGAGAAAACAGCCCCCAGACCATGTTCCCTGTGTGTTCTTAAGGGAAACTGTGCTTGATGCAGAGAGTACTGTATGTATCTATATTTATTCCAAGTGAATGTCCCTCTCCAGTGTCAGTGGTGAGAATTCAGTCTCCTTGATTACTGGCCCAGAGGGGGGAGGTCACAGCAGTTTCTGACATTTCAAATGGTTACCTGGTAGACCACTAGTGTAGTTTGATTTTTGAATTTCCTATTGTATTTTGCCCTAGCTGGATCTGCTGATTATATGTAATTGGCTAAGTGGGTTTAGAATTCCTTAGTGAAGCTGACTGCTGTGTGACCAACTTAACTGGTGCTGTTACAGAAGAATTTTAAGATTTTTATCACATAATTGTATCAGTATTTTCCTGCTTGAAGTCCTGAAATTCAGAGATGTTGGTTTCAAAAGACTTGGAGATTTTGAAGGCAAATGCCACAAGTGTATGCTCTGAGTTAACTGGGGAAGCTAAGACCAGGAGAATAGAACATTATATCTCTTGACTGTCCCCTTTTTGCTGGAAAATACCTAATTTCTTTTTGAAAATAACTTAGTGCTAAGAAATTATGATTGTCTCCTTTAAATTATGATTTGTCTATTTGGTGGTTCCCTTACCAGGCATTGCTTCATTGACTTGTGGTTGAGGCCCTGATGTTGAAAGTGCTAACGTCACTAATGCCTCGACCATTAGTGATTAATGATGTGCAATTCTAAGGGAATGGACTCAGGAGTGGGAGGAGCTAACTCTAGCTAAAGACACAAGATTCTGTCACAACCAGCAATGTATACCTATTTATTAAAGGGTTGAACCTGCTTTTCATTTAGAAGCCTGTCCTTAAAACACATTTCACACTGAAGATGTTGGTTAGTGAAGCTGCATGTTTGAAAAAGTCTTTTTAAGTTGCTGTAAGGTATGCTCCAGTTTTTTTTCACAAATTCAAACAAAATTATGTTATTTATATAAATGAACATACGCCCATTTTGAGAGATTTTTATCAGCACCAAGCAGTAGTAGGAATTATATCCAGCATGAGAAGATAGAGGGTTAAAGATCATTATAACTCAAATCCAGGGCTCAGGAAGTCAGGTGAAGATCAAATGTTGTTTCTTTCAAAAATAATCAATACAGACCGAAACACATCTTATAGAAAGTGATGTGTTTCTTCAGTTAAAAACTAGACTGGGTGAACTTTAAGTAATGCATATATTTGTTTTGTCACACCTCTGAACAGCTTTGATTTGTCAGCACAGTACTTCATAAAATGATTTATTCAATATAAAATTAATGCATGCTCTTATGCTAGACAGCATATAAATAAATCAGGAAAAAGAAAAGAAAATAAAGCATGTGTCATTTTTGATCTTGTTCTTAACAAGTCTATTATTCACTTTTTGGTTCTCCTAAGTACATTCTTGTATAGATGAAGATGTTAGGTTGCATCTGAAAGAAGTTTGAAAAGCAATCCAGTAGGTTTTGTTAAAAATGACCATATGATCATCATCTGGGACACTCTTCTTTGGGGAATACACCTCTGCATTTATTTTTTACTTGAGTGTTCATTATGAGCAGAATGGATTTAATCTTTCAATTATGCATAGTTATATTTGCCAATTAAAGGGATTATTGTATGAGTTAGGGAGAAAAAATCTAGCTGGCATATAAATGTGCAGTTTCTTTTATGTGGATCTGGTAACCTGGTGCAATACCATTAGGTTTTGTTTGTGTAGTTGTTTGTGTAGTTGTATTATGTTCCCTTAAATTATCATTTCATATTTTCAGCTATCACACCATGTGTTTTTCTACTCAGTGTGCTGTAATGGATTCCCATTTAGGTTTCTGGCTGTCTTAAGGTGCTTCCACTGCTGCTAGCAATTCTGGTTTCCAGCACCTTCTTTTTTAAAGGCTGCAGTGTGGTACAAAGAAGTTATAATGGTCAACAAAATGGGTAGTATTGGAAATAGGAGATGTATGGATGAATTCTGAGGCCTAGGACAACATGTAGTCATTATCTCATGAAGGTCAGGTATTTCTAAAACCTCCCAGCTTGGAGAGTATTATTATATTTATAAATGAGCTATCTGTGTACTTATTTGTTCATGTTAACATGGGTATATTTAATTGTATTTTTTCAATGTAAAATAAGTCTTTTATCTCATGTTTCAGTACTCCGTAGAATGTTTAACAAATGCACCTGCACACACACACACGCGTGTGCACATGTACTCACAATCACATTCTGTTGAAAATCATTGATTTTTTTGCACCATGCCTCAAATGTTTGGAACAGGCTCCAATGTGAGTTTCTGCTACATTCAGAAAGTACCTACATTGGTATTTTTATTTTATATCAGTTTAGACTTTGACTATAACTATAAAAATGTAATCTGAATTAAACATTATGCAACAACTCCCCATTAATATTCTAAAATGTGCACGCTGATTGGTCAGTGTGCACGTTATAAATCAGAGTTATAGTAATGGAAAAAGGTCCGGTCGCCCGGACTTTTTCCATTAGTTAGTTTAACATAGCGAGACAGCTTTAAAAAGGTAACGGAGATCTTCCTATCTCCGTTGCTTTTTTTAAAGGTGTCTCGCTATGTTAAATGGGTTTAACATAGCGAGACAGCTTTGAAAAAAGCAACGGAGAAAGCAAGATCTCCGTTGCTTTTTACAAAGTTTCTCGCTATGTTAAACTCCTTTAACATAGTGAGACAGTTTCTAAAAAGGAACGGAGATCTTGCTTTCTCCATTGCTTTTGCCCACAGCTCTGATGTACTGCATAAGCATACGCATGACAGTACATCAGAACTGCCGCAGAATACCAGACAGCTGCGAAAGGGCAGCAAGGAGGCATTATACTATGCCATTATTTAAGAAAAGTAATTATTTTTCTTCTTAAATAATGTCATTGTATAATAGCAATAACCCACTTCTGGGTGTGGGTAATGCTGTATTTACCCACGGTTGTCTTTGTTTGGCCACTCGGGCTTTGCCCTCATGACCAAACCACACCAACTGTGGGTAAATCCAGCATTACCCACACCCAGGCGTGGGTTATTGCTATATTATTCTGGTTATATTTTATGACATTCTGTCAAATCCGTTTTTAAACTTTTTAAACCTGTGTTTCTGTCTGGTGACATCCTGAAACCCTATTGGGGGAAGGAGGAGTTATGATATTAAGTATGCAAATTTTATGCTGTTTCCCACATTTATGTCCAGATTGTCCATATTGTTAATGTCTGAAGGTTGAGAAATACATAGTACATGCAGTGGTTATATTTGTAAGGACCAGATCTAGAATATTATGTCATATGTAGGGTTTATTAACTTTCTGTTCCAGGAAATGCTTGTTAATTGAATCCAAGAACTGAGTATATTTATGTTGGTGGTATAGGGGGTTCACATAATTCCAAGGTAGTTAAAGTCTCTCAAAAATAATGGAGTTCTTCTTAATAGAGTTATTTGAATACTTTTAGGAAATCTATTATGATCATCTGGTAGTTTGTCTTATTTATGGTGATATGGAATTCTATGATTTCTGCTTGTGAATCTTTGGGAATTTGTCTGGAGGTGATATGATCCTTGACAAACATGGAGATACCTGGTAGGTATCAAAGCCAACTATGGAGAGAGTGCTTTCTTTACACTTAAACAAAGTCTCAGTAATTACACAAACATGAATATGTTCCAGATGCAGATGAGCCTCAAGAATAGGTAATTTGTTGTTAATTCTTTTGGAATTGGGAAGAGTCATATTAACTTATTCACTCCAATGGAGCTCAGGAAGTTTGCACTGTAACTTCCAATGGGTGGAGCCTAAGCCTTTTGACAGAATCAAATTATGTCCTCACATTTCAAACAAATGTCTATATCTCTGGAACCACAGGAGTTCTGAAATATAAATGGCAAACTCTTCAGCGCAAACTGTTTTTATAGTGGTAGTTTTCTTTAGGTTCTAGATCTTAAACTGAATTTTATAAGTCACAGTAAACATAGTAACTGTTACATTTGTAATAGTTTGTAAACAACTTAAAATATCTCCGCAACCACTGAAGTTACACACATACTGTCAA